>NC_142624.1:25947500-26232500 GCF_059453375.1 Lepisosteus platostomus
ATTTTCCTCAAAATGTATGAATTTCTCATTTTCTTTTTTTTTTAAAGTGACCATATTAATTGTGTCCATATTTCCCCGCATAGACCACAACATCTCTGTATGCTAACAGAAACCAGTAAAGCACAGTTATATCCATCCATCCATCCAATTTCTAACTGCTTTATTCAATACAGGAACACAGCGGACCTTTCATGGGAAGCATTGGGAGCAAGGCAGGATACACCCTGGACAGGACGCCAGTCCATCACAGGGCACACACACAGGCACAGACATGCTCACACGCACACCAGGCCGCACCCCAGGAATTGAACCCAGTGACCCAGTGCTGTGAGGAGGCAACGCTAACCCCTGCACCATCATGCCAGCCAGACAGTAATATTTTTTTCATAAAACCAATACATGTCTTTATACTGTACCTTCACTATGATTTAATGATAGGCCATCTTGACATAATTAAGGGAAAACACATATTTTAATTCCATTACACAGTGTATAAATTTCAGTTCCACCAGAGGACTGTGGATAAAGTCTGGTAAAGAAGTGTATCACCAGAAGACTGGAAAAGAACGCGTTGGTACAGAATTGACCACAAGTCACATGAATAATTACTCCAAACAGTAAAAATGCTCAATCTGAAAGATTCCTGGCCTTGAGCCAAGATGGCTGGCCTCCTGTTAATTGGGAAAAGCAGCTGATTGAATGAGAAATTGGCATTCAGAGGATACCCGGATACACTCTGCATTGAATTAACCACTCCCCTAGGTTGAAGAAATTGCTTATAAGATCAGTTGAGAGGACAGTCTGTGTCTATTGGAGGCCAGGAAAAAAAGAAAGAACACTGCAGTGTTCCTGGAGAGGGAACTAAATTACTAAAGTACTATAATTCCAGAGGGAGTCCAAAAGAACAGCACTGAACACTTAAAACACTAAAAACTAATTTAGCAGTCTCAAGCTGTATGAGGATAGACTGTGTGCCATTCTTACTTACACTAGGAAAAGACGTTTATCTCATGATCAGATAAATGTTTTACCTTACAGGCAAATGAATTTTAATTTTAAATTTATTGACCGGGGTGACAGTGTGGCACGGTGCCTAGCATTTCTGTCTTGAAGCCCTGGGGACCTGGGTGCGATCATTTCTATGTGGAGTTTGTATGTTCTCCCTGTGTTTGTGTGGTTTTCTGCCAGGTGCTCCACAGTCCAAAGACATACTGGTAGGTTAACTGGCTTCTGGGAAAATTGGCCGTGGTGTGATTGTGTGTATGTTTGTGTCTGCGTCTGCACCTGAATCTGGACCACCCTAGTGTGAAGAACTGGTGTCCTGTCCAGGGTGTATTTTGCCTTGCGCCCATTGCTTGCCAAGATGGACTCCAGCTCTCCCGTGACCCTGAACTGGAAGAAGTAATTAGAAAATGGATGAATGGATTTATTTACCATTCAGTTACAGTAAGAATTGTTCATATTTCACCTGGATTAATATAAAACATTGGCATTTCTCTCCTCTTGTTAAAAATGTAAAAAAATATGTTCTATGATACCGTTGGATTAACAACACATATCATTATTAATTTTACAATTAATACACTGATGACAAAAGAAAGATAAGATCACTTTATTGGCCATATACAATTTCTTGGATTAGGAATTTGTCTTTTCGCATACCCCAGCTTGCTCTCCACGAGACACACAGACAGGGAGAGAAGCTTGGGGTCAGAGCGTAGGGTCAGCCATTTATACGGCGCCCCTGGAGCAGCTGGCGTTAAGGGCCTTGCTCAGGGGCCCAACGGATTAGGATTCCTCTACTTGCCACGGGATACCCCAGTGGCTCTGCAGTAAAATCATCAGTGATTAATCAGGATTCAGAAACACAATCAGTATTGTAATTCCACAGGGAACCTCAACTGTAAAGGGGAAGTGACATTCTTTCCTGGAATCAAAGTAACTTTGTGTGGTTTCCATATATAAACTGAGCTCAGGAGTAACATTACTCTATTTGTGTGTGATTTTAGAAAAATACAGACATTTCGGTTACTGATTAAAGGCTTTTTTTTACATCCTTTTGGTTAATCCATCATTCATGATGGTGACTGACGGTAAGACGCTGAGGTAATGAAATCACTTGAATGTCAAATGTAGCGAAAGTCATAAAAGAGCAACGCAGGCGGTAACCCATATGTCCCATATGTCCTGTTTGTGAAATAAGCAAGACCTCAGTGCCACCAGTATGTCACCCGCTGGCTGGGGGGGTTCACAGCCAGCAATTTCTTACCCTTACAACAGGCCACGATCTGGGAGACCCCAAGTCACATTGCCTTGTCGAGATTGACACATCATTCCGCTCCATTAACGTGAGCATTTTTTCCACACTGCCAGTTCCAGGGCCCCAGAAAGATCGGTGTTGCAGGTACAGTACCCGCTCATTAACAGCTCATCTGTGAAGAGGAGGTTTAACAGCCACTGTCTGCAGGTCCGGAGACCACATGGCCCAGTGTTCACCAGGGCTCATCAACGCAGCAAGGTGGTGAGAACAACTCCTCATGTGAACTCACCAGCAGTAGAGCCAAGTTCTGTGTAACAATGAATCTGGACCGCCCTAATGGTCCTGTTAAGTACAACATAGCAAATGACGGAGGAGGTCTAAGTGTGATAGTCTGGGCAGCTTACATCTACTCAACAGACCTGAGACCCCTTTACCCCTATAGGATGAACCATCTACAGGACAAACATGTGGCATCTACAGTAGGGCTCACAGACCCATGAACAGGCACGTGCTTGTCCAGGCTCTACAAAGGGAAAGAATCCCACTAGACAGGATCTGAAACCTAATGCACAGCATGTGCTGCAGATGTACAGCGTACTGTATATTACTCCCAGTGGTTGCTACACATGCTACTAGCCTGTGGCTTTATTACAGTACACTGTAGGTCCCTTCTTGATCAGCCCAGTAGGTGATCAATGTTAATCAACATAAATAATAAATGAATAATAATAAATAAATTGAATTACATCATGACTGCTCAATAACATGCGAGTAAACCTTATACAAACAAGATGCATCTTCCTGATATCTTTGCGATATTTATTTTTAATAAATATGCAGATTTACAGCATGTGATTTTAGTGTCTTTTGACATTCAGTTTGCCGTCTGGAAAGCAAGGAAGACCACTGATCCAGTGGCTTTAAATCACCTTGGCCTGAACAAACTAGACTTTTCACAACCTTAATGGATGATAATAGATGATAGATCTCACATGGGTAGAAGAGTGAATGTACAGAGATAAAGTTGATCATTTGTTTTGGTGTAAATGACTTGCGTAATTGCTGAATGCAACTGCAGAGACTGAGGGGAGTAATTTGAACCTCTCCTATTCAAGCAAACAATAAAGATATTGGATATTAGAGTGGAATATGTTATTTTATGCTTCATGCCCTTTGCAGAAGCTCAGAGAATCTTCCAGAATCATGTTGCTCATTTCATCCCTTTATCACACAATAGTTAGGTTAGTGTGTATGAATACTTAAGCCTCTTGAATGGATTCAGTGAAGGTCATTGGAGATCCAAACAAACCAGATGGACATCTTAATGGACCTTTTTCACTGCTGATTCATCCATCCATCCATTTTCTAACCACTTCTTCCCGGTCAGGGTCGCGGGAGAGCAGGAGCCAATCCCAGCAAGCAACACAAGGCAGGGTACACCCTGGATGGTTCGCCAATCCATTGCAGACACACACTGGGAAAAGGGCCAATTTTCCAAGAACCAATTAACTTATCTGTATGTTTTTGAACTGTGGGAGGAAACTGGAATACCCAGGGGAAACCCACACAAACACGGGGAGAACATGCAGACTCCACACAGATAGCACCCCAGGTCCAGAACTGATGCTAACCAACGTGCGACCCTACTGCTGATTCAGTGATATACTGTATGATATCTATTCTCAAAATCACCTGTGGCTGTTTTCACATGTTGGGTAAAAGCAGCTGTATCTTCAAGAAAAGGACAGATACCCTTTAGCCAAACAGCATGAAAAATCACAGGAACAGTAAAATAATTCAAAGATTAAAACTATGGTAGGGTTAAAAAGAAACAGAAAACAGAAAAAAATCTTTTCATGTCAAAAGTTTATTGAAAAATAAGTATATAGAAGAGAAAGCAGCAACACAAGAGGAGTTCACATCAAAACAAACATTTAGATAGATGTGAAATATAAATAGGATTGTACAAATTAAAATTTAGCATTGAAAAAAGTGGTCAAGCCTCAATGCAGTGCTTATGACATTGCACAGCTATCATTTTAATACTTGTGTGAAACATTATAAATTCCCGATTTTTTCACATATTGTTTGTTCAGAAGTTGGTAAATTACTGTCATGCCATTAAATAAGCAAGAATACAAAAAAAAATCCAACACAGCATATAGCATACAGTCTGCACATCTGAAATGAAACAGTTCTTTTCACAGTGTTAGGTTCTGCTGGTCTGCAGGGTTAGTATCGGCACCAGCTTGGATTACACAAGTCACTTTCTTTCAACTTTTGCCAAACACTGCTGTCCTGTTACAGTATATATAGTACACTGATACATGACATAATCTACTGAGGGGGATGGATAAAAAAATGTTCTTCAGTAGTAGTTTATTTCAGCTAAATTGTCGTACAGATTTACCTTTGGGCCTCATTATCATCTTTTAATACAGAAGATGATATTTTTAGTTCAATACTGTTGTTTGATCTTCTGTTGGTGTATATACATATAGTTCATGGTTAATGCCTGTAGTAGATGGGATAAAAAAATGGATTCTAATGAACATCAACATTATCCTCAAGTAATCTCTCTGGAATGCAGTAAATGTCTATAGTCAGATCATAGTTATTTAAATTTCCATTGGTTGCAGGCATGTGGAAGACCTGGATTGAACTGTAAGGGCCTAAGAAGTAATTAATCTCACCTGTGTCCACAACTATGCTTAAAAATACGTAGTCTTACATTTCCCAATTCCAGTTTTACTGCACTGAGCATCAGATGGAGACCAGGCAGTCTGTCAACACAGGGCTAACTTTGGCTCTGTAAAATTCTGCTTTTTTACAGTTTATTTTTTAGTTAATTTGGGACACAGAAACTTTCCTGCCTTTTTTCCCCAGTGTTGCTGGCAGGTTTCTGGAATCCTCCAAAGTCTCAGGACACAAAATAGTTGGATGGGTGTGAGGGGAAGGAGGGGTTTGATTATATAACAGCAATCCATCAATTTTCTTATCACATCTTCCAATTCATGGTCGCGGGGAGAACTGGAGCCTGTCCCAGCAAGCAACGGGCGCAAGGCAGGGTACACCCTGGATGGATCGCTAGTCCATCGCAGGGCACACAGACGCAAACACAGATACACACACACTCACACCAGGGCAAATTAACCCTACCAGTGTAGTAGGACACTGGAACACCTGACAGAAAACCCATGTGAATATGGGGAGAACACACAGACTCCATGCAGATAGCACCCCAGGAACTGAATCCATGCATCCAGCTCTGCAAGGCAGCAATGCTAATGTTAAATAGAAGCATATGTATGAAGAGGAGGACGTGTATTGAGAAATGGGACCGGACAGTCATGTACCTGTACGGAGTGGCAGCCCAGGGAAATATTTGGTAAGAGTAGATACTTAGGTTGAACACACATCAAAATAGTAATCTGAGAGTTTCTTCAAACTGGTAAAAATGACACATTTAAAAAACCAAGGGTATCAAGCAAACCAGCTGAACAGGGGGTTCTGAATATTACATTCTAAAAATTAACAACCACATCTGTTAAGGTCAAAAGTGGACTGCTGCCTTCTGGCTCATCAGCTGTATAACACAGAGTTCTGATGATGAAATGTCCTCTTGCAACGGAGAAGGTGACACATTACGAGGGACTCTCCTTTACTGTAATCACAGGGCAAAAACCAGCTGAACAGCTTCAGAAAGAGGCTTCGAAAAAGCAGCCACCTAGTATGAATTAATTTGCATTCTTCTAGAATACAAACACACACACACACATATACACACACACACACATCAGCTGCAGTGCTTTATTGCCCAAACCTCTTCCCTGGGGTGCTCTGCTGTATAATGGACACAAGCTATCAACAAATCAAAATCATTTCTGATTCACCAATATTGGAAAAAAAACTACCAAGAGGCAAACACTCTGAAGCTGTCATGTGATGCTTTTATAATGCCTTAAGGGGCATCACACTGATGATCACCTGCTACTGTGCTTGACAGTTCCCAATAACCCTTAAACATATACAGTATGAACATCTCCAGTTTCTTGGAAATGCTTACAAAGCATGTGGATCACATTTTAGCTGACACCATATTGATGTGCCACTGATCTTTAGGAATGACCATCTTCTCTTATACCAAATGTTCCAATCATACCAGATATGGGTAAACTTCTGTCAAAAAACACTGAATGCCATTTAATGTTCTCACTGTTTTTTTGGGAAATATCCATTGTCTCACAGGGACATTATCTCATTGTATACCCAGGGCTGTGTGGCCTAATGCATTATTAGACAAATATAATGCATTAGGTTGCTAATATACTTGAATTTCAACTAGTAATACATCTACTTGTAACTTCATATAACCAGTTTTATAATGACATAAGTATTTAAAGGTATTTCTTTGTCCTGTCTACCATCCCATTATTTGTTCTATGTATAATTTAGTCCATACAGTACATTAATCATATAATTAAATAGTTTCGAATTTCAATACTGTAGGAACCTTTAAGAACCCATGTTCACATTTTTATTCAATTATGCAAACATGGATTTTCCTTCTTTAACAAAACAATGTATTATTACATTTACAGTGTCTATATATAATAAGAACTTTTATAAGGACTAGAATAATAGCGTGCATCATATTAGTGAAATGTCAAAATTAAAAAGGTTCTGTAGCACTTTTTATAGTCTTTATGTCTTTTTGGGGATTCAAACCTAGGTGTGCCCTTTGAAGTTAAGAAAATACTGCAAAGTTGCTCTTTTCCCAAATACATTGCTCAGAATCTAAACAGCATCACTCACAAAAGTAGGAAAAGTCAATTTTATGCCTAAGCCTGCTTGCATGATTATGTTACAGCTGACATCACTGATATTTCTGTGTGTTTTTGAACATGCAATGGCTGAAGGCAGTTAACAAAACTACTGACCACAAGTTAACTGTGAGTTAAAACACATGTCAAATCAACTGAAGGATGTAAATTGCATACCCCACCCTAGTTGGGCAACAATAAAATCAGGCATGATTAGTCGCTGTCATCAGACCAGTCAAGCTGACCCAACCCCACTGTCATGTTGAGTTTTCTTCCCTCTCTCACACTGGTGGACTTGGAGGAGTTCTGTTTGGCCTGCATGTTAATCTGCATGCCGGAGTGCAAGACAGGTCCTGTCAGGTCCATTGACAACATATTCCCAAAGCCCTTCATCATGGCCTGCAGGCTCAGCCCATCAACCTCCCCATTACTGGCGGCTGAGATCTGACAGGACATCTCGGTACTGTTTGACTCCTCTGTCTTAGACTCATAGAAAGACTCTTCAGAAATCTTTGCAGCAACAGGTAAGAAAAGCTGAGAGAAAGAGGGAAAGGGTGGAAAGAAGTAGAAGTTAAAATTAGCGCATAAATCAAAGGGAAAACTAGATACTGTCGGCCACCTGTTGTTTCTTAGGGGTAAGGTGCTGATCTTAGTACAATCAAAAGAAGACTGAGATCTATTTAAATCAAATTAGCCTTAATTTCTCCAGATTTAAGAGGAAGTGACTGAAGTTCAGTATAAAAGTTAAGTTATAGAGGATACAAAGAAAAATAGGCCAAGGCCAAGTTTACAGAAATGACTGGATAAATAACTCAGAATATTGAATATATCTCACTATAATTTCACAGTCTTACCAGATAAGAGATAAGAATAGTTTTCTGTGCAGGGGATTATAAAGAATCCAAAGACTGGGTTCTCTTTTTGCAGTTATATAAAAACAGGTCTGAAAACAAAATAAAAGCTGTACAATTAATTATAGGCTTCTTTGAAATTTCTGTATGGCACTATAATTCAAATGAAGTACTATTTGTATTGTAAGACACGTCACAGTAGAATGACAAGGTTCTGAGCAATTTCTGGCATTCTGCTTATAAAAAAACATGGTCATGTACTGAAGTAGCAACTCCCCTTAAAACTACATGCGGTAATAAGATTTGTGCAAACATTCAGCATCTGCTTACAATCCTGGTATAGCAGAAGGATTCCTGTGATTTCACAAGGCAGATGCAGATGCTACAAGCTACAAATCCCCTTCTAAATGCTTTCAGTCCCCTCACGACAACACCTTGTGTATTCTTGTGACTGCAATGTTTGCAAACATCCACCAGGTGAAACCCCAGGCCAAGACTGATATGGGTAACAGCCATGCAGTGCAAGGTGACAAACAACAGACATATTACAGCAGCCAAAACCCCAATCTTAATCTGTCCACACCTCCCTTACACTCCCTCAGTGCACTGATTTAACTATCACAGTTGTTTTTTCCCTGTGAAATGTTAAATGAGCTAGATAGCGGCACACAATTGTTCTTCGGATTCTCTGTACTCAGTCACAACAGCTCTAAAACCAAACGTTGGGCAGCGTAAGTACATGTCATTCTGGTGAGTTCACCCAATTGTGCGCCTGCGGAGAGACTTAAGTGGGATACTTCAAGGAAAACACCTTAAAAAGTGAAGAAAGTCGTAGATCAGTGCATTGGAAATGTGTCGTTATTTTGACATCAATTACGACTATCCTTCTGGTTGTATGTAGGTGTCATTCCCTTTCATTTCGAGTACCATAAATGGAAAGAATGGTCTGTTTTGGGTATCATTTCCCTATCAGCCGTGTGGTTCGTTTGCCTTGGAAAATGTTTTGAAAAAAGGCGACAGAACTCTTCTAGAAACTGTGGGACACCATGGCAAAGCATATGCATTCACAAACAAGAACAAGACGGGCGAAACCAGGGAACAAGGTGCACAATTACCATGCGCATGTACCGTGACAGACTGTGAGAGAGCATCGCATCTTTAAGTGGGCAGGATTAAGTGGGATGCCAACACTGGGGCGTGACTCACCGGCGAGTGGGACTGTTCAATCAGCTTGCGCTCCCACATCCTGAGGCGCCGCTCCCTCTCCCTCAACTCCTGCTCTTTCGTGCTCAGGTCTCGCTCCAGCTTCTTCAGCCTTTCCAGAGTGGCCTCGATCTCACACCTGCCAAGAACAGGCCAACGCTTACTGACTGGCAGGCAGGCTGAACGCCCTAGACGCCACCTGAACCATTCTAGCATTCTGTGTCGGGGCAGACTCCTCCTCTTTTATGTCTAATTGCTAATAAATGCTTAAGATCTCGGGCACAAACCTAGCTAGAATGATTATTGCTCAAAAACCGCAACATGTTTCCTATATACTGACACTTCTATATATCGAAAGGAAGTGGTTTTGCCCGATAAGGGTTAATAAGATGTAAAGAGACACATCCACACAGCCGCAGGCAAGCAGTCACTCCGGCACAATGCAGATTTGCCCAGAAGGTGGCGCTGTTTAGTGCGGAGTGAGAAACTGGGTAGGGAGGTTCACTCCGTGCTGAGTCAGAGCTGCTCTACTGTCAGCTTCCAGAACAGCTATTTATAAACAGGCATGTGACGCAGCCTGAAAACCCCCACACATGGTCAACTTTTCCACTCAAGGTCTGAGCTATGCAATTGATTTTCTTCCGGGCCGGTGTTTACCGACCAGGAATTTCTCGTCCTCTCCCCCCGTCTCTTGTCCTCTTTTTACATCTCAGGGGTGTGCCCCCCATCCCCCCCAAGTGCCCACCCCTCCCTCACAACCTCCTGCTTCTCTCGCTGGTTCAGACAGCTGCAATGGAAATGCGGGGTGAAGAAGCCCTCTTCATGCTCACATGGACCCCTTCCAGCAGAGCCCTCACAGACACGGCAGCCAGAAACTTCCAGCACTCTGGAAGGAGCGAGGCTCGACAGCCTGTTTCCCCCACACGTGTGTTATATGCAGGTTTATTTAAAAAGGGGCCATTCTGAAGGTTTAACATTTGGCTGGAGCCTGTTTTTTCCTTTGCCAGAACACACTGGCTATAATTAAAGCAGGTCAAAAAAAAAAGAGAGAAAACAATCTAAGAACTTGACTGGAGCCCTGGCCTCAGAAATAACTGCCTTCTGTGACACATTACCCACGTTTTAAGCGATTGGAAGCATGTATTTAATTGAACAACTATTTGGTGAGGGAAGAATCTGCTTTATTATAATTGCACAATAATCCAGAAATCCACCTTAAGCTAGCAAACGCTAGTACAAAACCAGCACTAGAAATGGGAGTCTCTTTTCTTTTTGAATGCACTCAGTATGGTAACACCAGTTTATTCAATTCAGAGCAAACAGTTAGCTCTAGACTGTCATAGTCCACTTCCTAAGCCCTGTGTAGAAAACACAGCAAAGTGGAATTAATGGCTATTGTTTCATCATCCTGCTTCAGTACTTTGCTAAGGCCATGTAAAAAATGCACTATTACCCAGGATAGAGCAGCTGCCAAGTCTCCCTCTTGATTATAATAAGTAGTAGCAACTGTTCTCAGCAACACCTGTTTACTCCAGGTAATAGAATCTAAATTATTTTGTCAGTGTGGGGGAATCTGAAGCGTTTTAGATGAAGATAATGCCGAAGATCTCATCATTTCAATCTCCTCTGAGCACAATCAGCCCTCACAGATGTTTATTTGCCAATTCAGCTGCCCTGCAATCCAGTTCTCTGTCTGTTTCAGGAACAGACGTGCCTAATCAGACCAGCTCTCTGTGGATCTGCGCTGCTCCCCTGAGTTTCTGACGCCAGAGTTAACATCAGCATGCAGAATAAGCACGTACAAATTAAAGTAACATTTAATACTATGTTTCAAGAAGAGATGCTTTACAAAAGGGCAGTCACAGAGAAAACCTGCGGTAACATTTGGTATACAAGCCCCTCTATACCCCATTCTTCTCTTCCTCGTCTAAAAATCGCACTTGAGGGAATTGCCTGATATAGCTTTTAATTATTATTTTAGATCCAATGAACTCTACAGCCAGGCTCTGCATTCTGTTTGTAATTACAATTAAAACAAAAGACAATTCAACCCTCTACCTTCGCAGCAAATGCAGACAGGTTTGTTAGTGTGAATGTCAGGAAAAAGATCACAGATCTCTACAAAGACAAGACCAGGAACAGATCATGATGAGGTTAACAAGATGGTACCTCCACTCTGCCTTATTGTGCAAGAAGGAATTGCACTGGTCAGGAAGTTGGCTGTCATTGGACATGGACTCCAGGGTCATGATGATCTGTTTAAACATTGGCCTTTTCTGGAACACAAAAACAATATCATTACTTAGATCTATGAATTCAGTACAAGGGCATAATTATGTTAACTGGTAGAAAGAGCCCTATAAGCTAAAAACATACAGCTGACATTCTTTTCTGAACGCCAGAGCTTTGTTTAGATAATAGACATCTGTAGGGAAACTCCTCTCACATCTCTCACATACAGTATACAGTATGCAATGCATTTCATCTGGCTGGTAACGTTTAAAGTAAAAAAGCCTTAATCCTAACATTAACTGAACTTACTTACTGAAGTTCTATGTCTAGTATTACAAGTTTATATTTAATGGACTATCTTAGTTGATATATTCCTATAATATTTTGGCTACAAATTCAGTGAAAAAAACATCACCACTCGTAACTTTCTGTCCTGTAATGTTGACATACTGCATACTACACAAGACACTAATTAATTAATCATTTGAGTGGGGAGCTGTGTCAGCATGGGTTGGCTGCAAAGGAGAAAGTTTGTGCCTTTTCTTTTCATTCTACTTTTCAGCGTGGAATTAGCCTTTACTAATTAAATCATGTGTTTAATAAATCTTATATTACTGCCAGAATTATTTTATAACAGTCCTTCATGGGTTACAATTTGGCTGAACAATAAATAACTATCCATATTCTGCCAATGTCTTTCCAGTATTACAACAGAAAGATAAACATCTGTGTTAAATAGCATTAACGCAGAGGAAGCAGACATGTTACAGTTACTAAAAACATTTAACCAAATCTTCAGGGTCATTTAACCAAATCTTCAGGGCCTATTAGAATCCTACAAATTTTATTTGAAGAATCAATAGAGGTTATTCATAGGTTGTTGACAAACTCTTGAGTCACTCAAAATACAGTAACACTAATAAAACTGTACCAAGTATTTAAAAACCAATAAATCTGTGTCACAGAATGTCACAGAAACAATAAAAAGATTAATCAAATATAGAAATCGGAAATAGTTGGCATGGATTTGGAAAAGGCTGGTTTTGCTAAACTAACGTATCTAAATCTGTTAATTAAGCAATAGCAGAAATGAATAAAAACAGAGTAGATTATATAGTACATACAGATTTTCAGAAGGCTTTTGACAGTTCCTAAAAAAAGTTAATTCTCGTATTGCAGACAGCAGCCATTCAAAGAAATGTGTGTATTTAGATTAACTGGTTATTGGATAAGAAAGTCAGTACAGATAAGGGGTGTATGTTCAAACTGGAGAGATGTATCACAAGGATCTGCATTAGGGCTGCTGCTCTTTCTAATTTATATCAATGATCCAGATGAAAATGATCAGAAGTTTACAGATGATAACAAAATAGGAGGCTACACAAACACCGCAGCTCAAAAGGAAATTCCATTTTTAACAGTATTGAGCATATTCATTTTCTTACAATGTTATAATTTTTTAACACAGAGGCATATTCCAATGGATGATACCATAGACCTGGAGAGTGTCTCAAATACCTAACAAGCTAACATCATGTCTCATTGCCTCAGAGCATCTCTCTCATATGAAAATGTTTTGCTGTTTTTGTTCTTTTGAAAACAAAGTGTTATTTACAAACATAACTAATTCATAATTATCTACTATTGTGTCTAATCTTGTACTGTAGTACCACTTTTCACTAGACTGTAGTTGGCGTCACCTCCAGATAACCTGTTTACTTGTCTGAAGCCTTCAGAACAGCCCAGTGAAATTCACTATGTTTTTGTTTTATGAGTTCATATTATGTGATAAATGTGATATGATTCCAACCATTACAATTAAACCCTTTAACAATCTGAAATTCAATCCTTCATATTTTGATTAAATGCCCTGCTGAAAATTATACCACATTCAGGTAGGTTTCCTTCCTGTAAAAGTCAATCAATCTCTAATCTTTAAGCAATTGCGGGATGTCTCCTTCACAAACTAAGCTCACCAAACAGGTCTCTCCTGAAACTCCAGCGGTACATGATACTTTATTTCCAAAAAGTGCCTCTGCTTGGATTAAGGGTCTGCTGATTGCAGAATGGATTCAGTTACTCCCCGAGTGTGCTGTAAATCAGAAAGCTGGTAGCTGTGGCTGTCACCCCACACTGAAAGCAAGAGTCACTTACCTTTGGCTCAGTTTCCCAGCATTGCCTCATTAATTCAGCGAAACTGGCCGGGCAGCTGCTGGGAATGGTTAACCTCTAAAACAAAAAAGGAGATGTTTATTGTCAGTGTCGTGAAACCTCTTCATCAATGCATGCCTCCCAATAAGCTGAGGCACACAGTAACTCCACAAAATGTTCCTCCAACAGCAGGAGCACAACAATATACTGCAGCATGTTGGATTTTAACTCTAGCTTTCCATCTTTATCGCTCTCGTTTCGGGTGTTCAATCTCCATATGAAATGAAGTATCATGGAGCAATTCTTTGAGCTGAAATAGATAAGTAAAAATACAGAAGAACCCCCAAAAACATAAGAATATTTACAGGTTGAGGCATCTAGTGTGTTTGAGTTTTAATAGCTATTTCTTGAAAGAAGCATTTTGTTAAACCGATTGCACAACAAATTAATTCTGCTGCAGTTAAAATATATAAGATTAAGCTAAAAGAAAATTATTTTTGAACCCTTATGTGGTTTGCCTCCTGCTATGATAAGTTTTAATGATAGGACAATGGTGACTGCTATCTTACAACATTGTCTGGCTCAAGCTGTGGACTTTTTAAGGCCGGTCTATTTAAGGAAAGGTTGTGAACTGCCTGGAGGAGTGATTTTGAACCACAGAACAGAAAACAAAAGGTGAGCAAGAAAGTATTATCTAGTCTAAAGTACGTACCATATCTTAATCTTCTAGATTTTCTCAAACAAAATGTGTCTATTCAATATACCCATAGACACACATATAAAGGTAGTGGACAAAAACATTGGAAACCCAGATGTAACATAATTTTAATGGGGAATTGATCCACGATGTGCCAGAATGGCCTGTATGTGCTACGACATACAGTCTATCAGCAGGTGGAATTGTGCCGAACTGTGGAAGCACCATTCTTCCAAGAGGCAGACAATCAACTCGTGTCTGCTTGATGGAGATAGGACCAAGCACCCAGGGCTGTAGATTAGGGCCACATATGCACTTGTTTGTTGAGATCAAAATGAAGGATGATTCATCTGATCATAACTCACAAATGTACATTGCAAGGTCTGACTGGTTTGTGCACTGTAGCCTGACAATGGTGTCCAGCACTGTGCAGTTCACAATGGACTGTTTTTGATCAAACTGCTTGTTTGCATTGCAGGTTGGGAGTTGCAGTCCATTGGTCTGCCAATCGCCTGTTGTGCCTTGCATTTCAAGTTAAGGCACAGATATCACAATCGGAATATGCGTTTCTGCCCACTGCTGATGATCTCTTCCTCTCAGAGCTCCATGCTGACATCTTGTTAGACACCGCTGTTCGTGAAACATCAGCAAATTGAGCTGTCTTGGTCATTGAAGCTCCTGCCAAACTTGCCCCAACAAATCACTGAGGTCTCCTCTTGCAATCATGATAGCCATAATTATAGGCATCCCTAGCATATTCATACATTACCCTAAGGATGCTGAGATATTATTTGTTTAGTTAACACGTGAGCCACATCTGTGTGAAGCCCTTGCTTTCAATAGACTTAGTGTCTCTCATTTACCCAGTTGGTACCATTTTTGTCCACTACATGTATAGAGATATATATATAAATACAATAGATATACCTGACTGTATATTTTGTATACACAAACACAAACATCAAGTGTTTAAAATATACTGTTTTCAAATTCTACAAAAGCACCATGAGGCTGTTTTAGTGTACAACACTTGACTTCATTTGCCTAAAATATGCAGGCTGACATCACTGTGGAATTCATGTGTGACTCCTATTTTTGCAGAAGCTAAAGAAAGAAAGTTATTTAACAGGTATTAATTCACTGCAGTGGTTGGGCTTTTAACTCCTTGAAATGGCAGTTACAAGTTTGCATATTGTTACATTTATTTGAGTTGGAGATGTTTCTTGCTAATTAATTTGTGCACAATTCACTTTTCAAAAAACAGTATGTACTCTGCATGATTACATTATTGGCTTATTACTGTACCTCATTTTTTTCCACCACAAGCCAAGCAACTTGCAATCCTTCCAGACCCTTAAAAGGAACTTCCTGTGTAAGCATTTCCCACAGAACCTGTTAAAGAAGTAAAGGCATACTATTTATTTCATTACACTATAAACACGGGAGCACATAAAAAAGACTGCAGCTGCCAAAAATCCAATAGCAAGGATGTTTATGTTAATAATATAATAGTACTATTGTATATAGTATCTATATATACTATATTATATATAGATAATACAATACTATGTATTTTATGTATTATTCATTTCCATTATACTATTAGACAACCTCACTAACAGAAAAACAGCTTGAAGGTAAAAGTATGGTAAATACTTGTTTCTAAGCAGTAACTTAGAAAAGCATGCAGTGAACTTAACAAGAATGATAAACGCGGTCGCCCTTCTGAACCAATTTCGAACGAGCTGATGTGGACATTACGATGGACATTAACTATCCATCCATTTTCTAATGGCTTCATTCAATTCGGGGCGCGGGGGAGCTGGAGCCTATCCCGGAAAACAACGGACGCAAGGCAGGATCTGCCCTGGAAAGGACGCCCGTCCATCGCAAGGCAGACACACAGAGGCGCACACACTCACAACAGGGCCAGTTTTGTTCCAGAAAACAATTAACCTTCCAAACCCACACAAACACAGGGAGAACATGCTGTACGAACTCCACGCAGATTCAGTTCATGGTGGGGAATTGAAGCCAGGGCCCCAGTGCTACAAGGCAGCAGTGCTAACCATGCCACCCACAGGGAACATTATTATGAACGTAAATGCATTATCCTTGATAAAGCACTTCTTGAGCAAATGGTTGGAGGACATCACAAATTTCAGAACTGCAGGCCAGACATCAAGTCATGCACACACCTAATATTCGGTGCAACACAAAGCATTACAATAACCTGAGCTGCCTGTATCCCTGTATTGTTTGTCCACTGACACTTTGCCACTCAGGAATCACATCCTTAAGAGGGTCTGAGCCAGTGAGGGGGGGCTCTGATTCTGAAATGTGATCATGGACACTGAATGTCCATGTGGTCTGTCACACTACGGACTGCAGAGCCTATCCTCAGCGGTATGGAATGTGGGCATGGAAACAGTTTACAAATCAGTATACATAGTTACAGGAATCCCAGAGTCCTCCACCTTGTCCTTTCCCAGAGGGATAGTTTGGTTAAAGGGGCAAATGTAACACACAGATTTAATCATAAATCCATCTTAAAACCAGGTATACTTAGACAGATAATTAAGCAGAATATATACTGAACACTTTTTCCTTATCTATCAATAATTTATAATGGTTACAAAGGGTAATTTTTGGGCTTTGAGATTCTACCAGGGACCTGACTTTAAAGGTGACAGCTTTACAACGATGAGCTGAAAACGGGTTTAATCCTAAATGAGCTACAGTGCTCTCCAAATCTACTGATTCATTCCAGATGAAAAAGGAACAAAAGACATTATTCAATGCAAAGATGGCATGACATGTCCTGGTGAATAAAATCTAAATATGTCATACTTTAAGCTTATTCACATTGTACAGAGTGAGGGAACTGTAAGTTGGAAGGCTCATATTGACACACGTGATCTTTAACTGGCTGCCAACAGTGCCTGATCTCAGGACGCTAAGTCTGGGGTGCTCAGGTCCGCTGTTGGGACAAAGCCCCTTCTGCCTCAACATCCCGCACCACCAGAATATCTATTTGCTCCCACTTTTCCCCACCCAGGGACTGGGAAGCTGTTCCAAGGCTGGAGTAGCGAGTTCAAGCTTAGAGAACTTGCTATCCATTGCCAGGCCCATGTCCGTGTGGGTAGAGAACCTGGCTTTCCGTTCTGTACCAGCATGTTCAGGGCCTGATCCTGCTGTTCAGGGTTAGGGGTGCTGCCGACCATCAGCTTTGATGTTTTAACCCATGTTGTGACCTAGGTTTCTTCACAGATCCATGAAAACAGCCTTGTCTTTCCCCCATCCTAGCACAAGCCGGGCGGAGGGAGGAGATGGAGCCCCGCCAGGCCAATCGCTGCGGCATCACTCATTACTCACCACGCCATAGGAATACGTGTCACACGTCTCCGACACCGGGAGGCTCTGGATCACCTCTGGGGCCATCCAGGGAAAGGTTCCCACCAGAGACATGTGGGTCGTGTGCGAGTGAAACCTTGAGGCGCCAAAGTCGCAAATCTGGCACAAACCAAGAAGCAGTTTAGCCGTCTGTAGCTTGCACTTCAGTATTGATGAAATGGACAATAATTATAAGAAACTGCAATGATACTAATACCTTTAGCACTCTGTCAGCAGTTATAACCACTGCAACAAAAACAAAGACATTTGCAGTTAAATATACTGTGTGTAAGAAGCTTGATTTTTAAAAGATACAGCTGCTGTCATTGGTAAAAGAATCAAATACGTCAGTCAGTTAGCAGAAATCAACGTTTTGTTTAAGAAAACTGAGCTTTTTTTAACTGATAATGATTTTAGTCCAGTATGGAAGAGGCAGTCTTTCCTCTTAACCCTATGTTTCTGTGGCCCTGCTTTCCTGACTCATGGGAAACAAAGGCAAACGGGACACTTCTGAGCCTGTGCATCTTTATGCTCTGTGAACCTGAAGCTTTAGTGCCAGCTGAAGGACAGGCACAGATCACAATCTCCTTCCGTCACAGGAATCATGACAGCTCAGCCCAAAGACGATCCCACCACGAAACTGAAACCCTTTCAGTCTGGTGTGGCATGTACCGGATTTCCCAGCTGACTCTTCCTGCACTGTGAATGGTGTGAAAGGAGAGCTTTTCTGGTGCTGTGTAACATTCTCAATAACAGAACTAAACTTAGTTTAGTTAATAGGAAATAAGGAGTTCTTTACAAGAGGAAATAGATCTTTAGGAGAGATCTTAAAAACTACAGCACAAGTAAATAAAGTACAAGTAAAAACATATAGCGTAAACTACGAGCAAAAATCAAAAGAAAGGAAGAATTCTTATCAAAGTGCCCAGTAAAGGGTGACTTTACCATTCCTGGACTTCAGATCCCTGTGAATTACCCGAACTGGAGCTTCCATGTGTAAATAGTGCATTCCTATGAAAAGGTAGGAAAAAGAAAAGGCAAAGGGGTGTTATAATTAGCAGAGTATCACAGGAATCTGTATTAGGACCACTGCTCTTACAGGTAGGATGATTCTTACAGGGTGTAAAAATTCAGAATACTATGAGGGAATCTGATTCAGGTATTCAAAGTCCTCGAAGGCACTGACGAAGTCAAACCGATTGACTTCTGCTCAATCAATGGTGAAACACAAATAAAAGAACACGAATGGATGTAGATTTAAAATTGAAGACAGAAAGCATTACTATTCAATTGGAATGTGTGAATCTAGAAAAAACTACGCTATCATGTCTATTCTCATTTGCAAACTTTCTTATGTACTCATGTAGAAAGCTATCTCTCGATTTTCATGATTGCTGTCTTGCCAAACTGGGACATTCTGGAAATATCTGCCAGGTTCATTGCATTTTTTACCCACACACTGCTAACTCTTCACGTTCAGCCTTTACCCAAACTCAAACAATTGTTGACTTAGCACATTAGCATCTGTTCTTAGCTTGACATATTTCATTTTTAAAGGACAGTTTTTTTTCGGCACTTGATGAGTTCAGAGGAGAATTGCCTCTCAAATATAAACTTTTATGTCTGAGAGGCTTTTCACAGCATTGTGCACTGATCTGTTGTGGACATTTTGCTAGTACTGCCTTTGATTTATATCAATTGCTGACTTTCATCTGCTGTTGGAATTTAACATATACTGTATAGTAAATAGGTGATGAATAATAAAGAGGGCTACAGTATATACAGAATTACTCATCTGCCCACTAAACACTGGGACCGTGTGGATCAGTCAGAATCCTACCTTTGGCTATTTCCATGGCCCAAGTCATGATCTGTCCAATGTCCATGTCCTCACTCTCTTTACTGGACAGGTAGTCATATAAACAGCCTCCAGATGCATATTCTGTAAGAAAGCAGATGTCACTGTACTACCATTCACTCTGCAGTGTAAAATAACCCACAGCCTTCACAAGTTCCAATTCGAGAAAAAGAACAACGTGCTGGTTAGACTATAAATTCCATGGAACGAACTGCATTTGGCAGGGGTACCTCAAGTACTTTATCTCAGGAAGAGAAGTAAGCAGCTTTTGGTGAGGACTGCAGTGCGTGATTGGAGACAGCTGCAGTGAGGACTTGCACATCCTGAACAATGTGTAAGAAGAAACCAGGTTGGTTCTGCTGCTCCCTGCACCCCTACATCTCGCAGTGAGTCAGCTCCTAAAATTAGAGGCTTAATATACTTAAGCCTGGAATTTAAGCTTTTTATCAATTTAATGTTGAAACATTACATCTGACAATATCAGTGACAACAGACAAAAAGCCTTTTCTGACACACACAAAAAGGCACTTTCGCATACAGTAAATGCAACTAGTTTTAGATATGGAATTTGGTTTGGTAAATTAAAACACAATACAATGTAGTACAATACAAACATTCAACATAAAGCCAATGATAGATAGAATCCTCCCAATACATCATCAGATACCATCTTAAACACACACCAGTAGCGTAATAAATAGCAGTGAGAGCTTGAAAAATCTATATTAATACTTGAACTTATACAGTCTGTTTAGGTAGATTGTGCTGTATAGCACAAATCCGCAGTGTCACTTTTTTATTAGGCAGGGTAACCTCTACTCACAGCTGGAAACCCCAGATATTTGAATTTAAAATGACAATAAATTACAATACTTTGAATAGACCTAACAGCAGGTTTACCACAGGAAGCAAGCCTATCACTCTGTCTAAATGTGCCTAGAGGCAATCGATGTCAAATCTGAAATTTCATCTGTCAGTCTTTTTTTTTTTTACATTTGCTCTTTAGGAGATGTCAGATCTTTCACACAGGGATCCTGTTTTAGAGCTCCAAATCTTTGAAAATAAAACTTGCTGGGTGAACTTGAGCGATGAGGCTCTTCGCCAGTCTGAGCTATCTGAGCTACTGATGCTGATGGGGTTTGAACAGCCTGACTGTGCCAACACAAACACATCAGGCATCCGAGAAGCAAACACTGAGTTCCTCTTCTTTTGTGGATTGGTCCTTTGCATAGCACTTGTACGGTAAAAGCAGTATAATCTACCAAAGTCTCTTCTACAGTAAAGAAACTGGAAAATGTTCAGGATTTTTCAATTTCCAACTACTGAAAACGATGCAAATAATAAGAAGGACTGGGACACGTTTGAACAGTGGATCACTGTACAAGGAGAAAGGAGAATGTGAACTCGTGCACACGTTTTTCCACCATGCTCTGGTTTCTAAGGCACTCCTCATTTGACAGATTACAAGCTCACAAACAAACTCCCTGTCTGTGTGATCTTATAATAAAGTGATCTAATGTTGCGTGGCATATAGCGCACCTCAGCACCAGCACCAGCAAAATCCCAACTACAGGCGGTTAATGACAAACCTCAAGGGCCAACCAGCTACAAAACAGCAGATTTGCTAGTTTAACCACAGAGGATTCTCTTTTTAATTAATTAATTGCTTACACTTACATAGCACTTTTCTGGACACTCCACTCAAAGCGCTTTACAGGAAAATGGGGACTCCCCTCCACCACCACCAATGTGCAGCATCCACCTGGATGATGCGACAGCAGCCAAAGTGTGCCAGAATGCTCACCACACATCAGCTATCAGTGGGGAGGAGAGCAAAGTAATGTAGCCCCTCCATAGAGGGGGATTATTAGGAGGCCATGATTGGTAAGGGCCAATGGGAATTTGGCCAGGACACCGGTGTTACACCCCTACTCTTTTCGAGAAACACCCTGGGATTTTTAATGACCAGAGTCAGTCAGGACCTCGGTTTTATGTCTCATCAGAAGGACGGCTGCTTTTTACAGAATAGTGTCCCCGTCACTATACTAGGGCATTAGGACCCACATAGACTGCAGGGTGAGCGCCCCCTGCTGGCCCCATAACACCTCTTCCAGCAGCAACCTTAGTTTTTCCCAGGAGGTCTCCCGTCCAGGTACTGACCAGGCTCACACCTGCTGAGCTTTACTGGGTTGCCAGTTGTGAGTTACAGGGTGACATGGCTGCTGTTAAAACTTTTACTATCAAATCTCTCCCTTTAAGTGTTGTTATGATGGGACGCTTGGGAAAAAAACAATAAGTCACAAGTGTTTTTTTTTGCAAAGACTTTCAGCTGCAAAAGAAACACCTTATAAGACAAAAATAAATAAATTGGTGCTTTAACACTGCAAGACAATTAGAAAATAAAACCTTAGCCTGTTTAACATGTAGTGTGTTTTTGTCTGGTTTTCTATCAAATCAACAATATTGCTAATCCAACCCTCTTATTTGACTGTAACCTAGCCGTCTAAGTTTGTGATACAGATAAAAAATTACATAGTTTTTTTAAATGTAATCAAACATCCAGCTTGAAAAACCTACTAACCTGAATAATGGCATTGAATACATTCTGCATGAGTATTTCAATAGCTCTGTAGGTTCTATTGAATCTATTTACTGTAAGTACTACATCACATTATTTTTGCAAATATACAAAGCTATAAAACTATCCAGATCTCTCTAGTCTAAACCTTGACAGCTGGTCCCAATGAATCAGCACCGAACCTTGTTGTCATCCTTAACGCACCACTATCTAAGAATAACGTGCTGATTTTCAAGTGCATGATCTGAATGGTCACACAGCGAACTGATGAGCCTAATCTGCTCATAAAAATGCCTGGGGTTGTATTACAAACAACCAGGGCAAATGAACACAGACCGCGATGCTAAAATAACTGCAATAAAATCTGAAGAGGTTTAGAAATTGGTTATTATTTGTATCATTTTACAGTATATCAACTGGAAGCTACAGGAGCCATGGTCTAGGGTCAGTCCTCCATCTGTCCTCTTTCACATTCTTTATCAGCTGTGTTGTGTGCTCTTCCAGTACGGAGTGATATGATTATTCTAACCTCTATAAACCCTAGGTTTTGGGACTTCCCGTTTTTGACAGGGCATTATTTAAAACAAACAGGTCCCGCTTTATCAGATGGTCATCTGTAAAGTTGTACATCTTCCTACGCGTCTCAGTAGCTACACGAAAACTGAGAAGAACGAAGAACAGATTTTTTCTTTTGTGATATAACTATGATCCTCTCAACTGATTTTAGCTTAAGACTTTGTGCTCTTCTGCAGCAGAGAAGGCTTACTAATTTCAAACTCCCCCGCAGTAGAAATATATGACTGTGTATACTGTGCTCGCATGATTAGGCTTCCTTTGGTTCATTACTGAATACAACAACCGGGCACAAGGTAATTAAATCAAGACTTATAACTAACATTTTTCAAAGCCTACTGCACAACAGTAATCAAGGACAGGGGCCCTCTAATGGACATGGCTACAGCTGAAACTAGTTTGTACCCCAAAATTAGCACCTTCAAGGCTAAATAATACACAGTTAAGGACGTGAAGGCAACAATTCAACACAGTTCTTGAGTTCCGTCTGACAGAATTCCGATTGTGCTTGTGGATTATAGCTGTACGATCAAGGACAGTGGCTGAATGTAGAGGGGAACCTGATGACATGTTGTGAAACACAATGGGAATCACCAGCACTTAGGAATTATTTATTATATTATTATTTATTTTAATCAAATTATTAAAATATTATAACCATGTGCACTGGCCAAATCCTTCTATATCTGTTTTTTCGGACCTCCTGTCGACTTCTAGGCAGAATTAAGGTAACCTGGATTTATATGTTGCATGTTAATAACGTACAGTATGTACTGTATATATTCACCGTGTAAGCTTTATGTGTTACATGTCTGTTTTTTTCTTTTGCAGGGCAGAGAAATTTATTTTTACACAATAATCAATCTAGAACCGCTGTATATATTAGACAGATAACATATGTCATAGCAAAGCTACCAGCTGAAAACTAGACTGTAAAAATGGAACATTTATAATATCTTTATCACTACTGTTTATTGGCAAGCAGTAATGGGACATCTACTGTATATCAGACCACAAATAAAAATGTATAGCTTTGCTGATGATGTGAATGAACAAATATTTTTGTCTACCTGGTGCTAATTGGATTTTGCCTTCTTAAATATTTAATCTAGTTCCCTGGCAACCCATCAGATTCTCATAATGAAGTTACAAGGCTTCAGGTAATGAAAGGAAATTATGATGTGACAGACCTCTGAAAGAAGATCTTAGTAATGCTCTTTCATAACCAATACAAGAATTCCAGACGTAACGCGTTCTTCTATTAATACTGAAGAAATACAGCTCAGACGTCTTGCAAAAAAACGAGTTTGCAATATGCTTAGTGGAACACCTGTTTCCTAATTTCTCCAACAGTGAATCTGAAGTCCTGCTGAGAGTTTCTCTGTTTCTCTCTGTCTCGCACAACCGATACAGATATAAAGGAAAGCTGATCTATTCCAAACAGTATGCCCTGCTAATGTGCCGCTCGCTTTAATAAGAATACTAATAATTTCTCGCATTTATATTAATCCAAAAGGATTGCATTACACTTCACAAACAGGAAGAAAATCACTTTCACCTCTGAAGCAGAGAATCCACATGGAGTGAGACACAGCAGCCATTATGTGCTAAAATGTTCACTACACATCACTTCCTGACAAGTTCTAAATACCATAGTAAGCTTCTCTCTCTTCTTTTCATTCATTTCCCCCATCACCCCCTTTGTAGCTACCCCTAGGATAACTCCTCACTCTTCATGGGGGTCATAGCCTTCTGGTCCTATGGCCAGTGTAAGATGTCTCATGACTAACTTCTCTAAAACTAAAAAACAAAAAGCTCAGTGCTGCAGACATTGAGATGGTGCAGTATCCAAGGATCGTAAGATCAACTAAAGGCAATATTACCAGATTTGTCACTATACAAAATAATATTGGTCATGCACCATACTGGATATCATTAGATAAACACATTGTATTATTTAACTTCATACAGGGGCATTTGTTCATAAAAGCAGTTCAATCAATAAATGCTTCACATCATGTGTAAGCAGACACCGAATATCTGAGCTGACAGGTGTGCAGCCTGACAGAATTGGAATCTAGCTGGCAGTACTGTGCAGAAAGGCAATTCGTCACTTAATTGAAGCTGTGGGGAGGAAAAACAGCTCAAGATTCAACTTCAATGATGTTTTTGTGATACGAAATGACACAGCAAAAAAATCAAGTAAAAAATGTGTGGGGATAAAAAAAGTCTACACTGTAGGTATCGGTAACACACATATTAAACGTTTAACAATGCAATTTAGAACCTACTGCATTGAGAAGTAAAAGAGTTCTGGAAATATCACTGTTTATTTTGTATCGGTAACACACATATTACACGTTTAACAATGCAATTTAGAACCTACTGCATTAAGAAGTAAAACAGTTCTGGAAATACCACTGATTATTTTAACTGCCATAGGCTGGTTAATGTTATGCTTGCTTTTTAATAAGCTGTTTACCCCCTATTGATAAATCTATGTCAGAGCCTCGTGTGCCAAAGTGTGCAGAGACAAACAGAAGATATAACCTTACCTGTTACTATGCCATAATTAGGTGCTTCAAGAATAGCTCCATAGAACTGGATGATGTTTCTGTGGCTCAGAACACTAAGGATTTCAGCCTGATAAAGAAATATGGAAATGGGAAAATGCTGTAATTGTTCAATGTCACAGGAAGAGTAGAAACCTTTCTTTAAACAAGTTCAGACAAAAGAAGTCAGGTTTTGGCCCAACAATGTAAGTGGGGAACTGTAAGTGGAGGTTTCCCCACAGGTGGATCTCTTTCCTTTACCCGGCCCCTTTCCTCTCCTTCCACAAGGAGACTTTGAACAAACAGTTCACACTTGGAAGATAATCACATCGTGGCAGGATCACTAGGAAAAGCTGCCAACTACTTCTGTGATAAAAAAAAACCTCAACATAATTGAAAGAACCTGAAACCCACAAACAATCTGGCTCACAGCGGATCAGGAAATCAGCTTCGTTTTGATAGAGGGAAAATACAGTGAGTGGTAAATTCCATCTAAATCCTCAGCCTGGGGCAATGTCTGTAGGGTAAAACACCAAGGCGAGGAGCCAACAAAGCTCAAACCTCTGTCGTCGCTTGACAGATTTACTCCTCAAGAGCCCTAAATGACCTAGCGCATGTGACGCAGGAGGTGAATCAAGAAACTTTTACAACTTTCTTTTCCCCAAGTTTCCTTAAAGCCAGCACTATCTGAAGCTGTCATTACCACATTTGTGAAACACCTTGAAATACTGCGACACACACGCCAAGATTCCCCCATGAGTGCAACACACACAGGAAGGAGTCAATGAGGTGGTTAGATAAAACTTTTTATCAAGACAGTACCATCATCATTTTGGAATAATTAAAGGAACTTATGCCTTAAGAGGGTTTAATTTGATTTAATTATGCCATACTTTGTTTCTAAAGGAGGCTACCCTCAGAGTATATGCATATCTTTGCATAAAAAGCAATGTTCTCACAAAGAAACAGTACAATCGCTTCTGAGCAAGGGGGTGTTTAATGACTGTGCAACCGATGGGTACAAAAGTTACTACAACCTGCTTAATAGCAGAGCAATTAAAATGGTTATTATACATGATTTTTAAAAAATACATACATAAAAAGCACAAGCAATTATAACTCCTACCTCTTTTTCAATTTTGAGAAGCTTCTTCACAGCCACTTCTTTGTCCTGTGAGATCCACTTGGCTCGATACACGCAGCCAAAGCTACCTCCACCACAGTTCTCATAAAAGAGGATGTCATCGAATTTGATTTGCACAAACGAGGCACTGAGAGACGACATCTCATAATGACACTCGATGCCAATTCACGTTCTGGAGGGCCAAAGAGAGAAGAAGCAGAAAGTAGGTGAGTGCTCTGTTAAACATTAAGCCTCTTTTCGTGCTCATTCAAACACAGGGTTCAGTTATCTCTGTCTCCAGGCTGAAGAGACTCGGGCTCTGCTACAAGCACAGCTTGGCTGGAAGCTGGTTACACATGAATCCAAATACTTACAGAGCCTTTTGACCTTCTCCTACTACCTCATGAAATCATCGGCTGATGTCCAGGGCTGTAATATTGTAGATTTCACCCCTTTGATTTACACAGCAGCTCCTTCCAGCCTAAGGACACTCGAGTCTCCAGGACCTGTGTTCCTGCTCTCCGAGCAACTGAGCAGTTGTGGCTATGCTGTGAGCTTGTACTGTATAAGGCTTCTGGAATCTGAGGTATGCATTCTCTCTGTGCTGTGATCACTTGGCACAAAATATACTCGGCTGAAGAGACTAAATATTCTGGCACATATTGGATTAGGTGTATGGCATATTGGATTAGGTGTAGGATGAAAGGACGGAGCTTTTAAAAAAACGTGAATACTGCAGTCCTGCTCCTACTAACAATTTTAGTCTCAACAAGTAATTGATCTTCATTTAAAGGTTTGGCAGAAGGACAAACAGTATGTAATTTAAAAGTAAAGCACGCTCTGGTTTTCAAGGTGTTTTATGATGTAGTAAAACTAGAGAAGACAACGGAAATGCATTAACACAAACTTACTGTTTGGACCCTGTCTTTCAGAGACTAGAAATAAGTTTAAAAACAAAGTCTCTGAATGCACCTCAGATCAATTGTTTCCCCATGTCAATGGCATTAATATACTGTACGGTATGAAATCTTTCAGTAGGTCATTCCGTGTTAAGTCTATCAAAATATTGTGAACATGTCATGATGCAGTATATTTGATATTCTGATGGAAAGTGGGAAAGTGTTAATAAATGCAATTTTATGTAAAAAATGTTAAATTTCAAGAGGAAACTCCTAATAATCTGACATGGTTGTTTACTATATACCTAGAGGAATACCAGCCCTTTCTCAGGTCTGTAAAAACACAATCCGGCCTAATAATTTTAAAATGCAAGTATGACTAACATTCACACACAAATATCTATTAGTCACAGAAACTAAAAATCAATATAATAGTAAAACGCACTTGTAGTAGTTCTGCGGAAAGAAGCTCAATATGTCATTAAGAGATCTTTTGCAAATGAGTTAAAACGTGGTATCAAGTTGAGATTCACACACAAGGAAGTCATACCATTGATCGTACAGGGGCTGGCCTTCCCTGGCTCTCATGCCTCAGCTGGCACATATAGACCCAGGGCTTTTCCTGACCCACCCAACTCTTTTATCAGTTGACACAACAGAGAAAGTGGCAGCTTGAAATCGATAAGCCCCTCCTTCAAGTTTTACAGGAGGAAAAAAAGGCAGGTGTTACGGACATAACAACATTTCAATATTCAAAGTGTCAGCAAAGAAGGAGACAGGTGGTTTTGCTTTGTAGAACCTATTTGTTTGTTTTCAGTGTCATGTCTTAAATGTACTGTAGTTTATGTACTGCACACTGGGCTGGAGAAGATGCTCCATCCTTCAGATGAGACGTAAAATCGACGTCCTGACTCTCTGTGGTCATTACAAATGCAAATGGATATTCCAGGACATTTCCCAAGAGTAGGGGTGTTAACCCTGGTGTCCTGGCTGAATTTCCTCCTGGCCTTTACCAATCATGGCCTCCTAATAATCCCCATCTATGAATTGGCATTATCACTCTTTTCTCCTCCCCACTGACAGCTGATGTGTGGTGAGTGTTCTGGCACACTGCGGCTGCCGTTGCACGATCCAGGTGGGGGCTACACATTGGTGGTGGTGGAGTGGAGTCCCCGTTACCTGTAAATGCCTTTGAGTGGAGTGTCCAGAAAAGCACTATATAAGTAATATATATAAATACATAAACAATTTTTTTTCTAATAAAGCTTCATGAGGTTTTATGCTGGATCTTGACACCTGGTTAAAATTTAACCCTACAACCAACTACAATAATATCACAGCTCCTGGTACAGTACAGTATATAATGGATTTACTGTATATTGATCCCTGATTCCTGATCACCCATGATATAATGAGGGGAAGGTGTATTTAAAAAACACATGAGGCAGCAAGTGCAACATCAAACTTCTAATATTTATGGTACATGGATTACCTACTGTAGTAATTATGGCTTTTAAACAGGCTGCTACCTTCAATTCGGTAGTGACCAACAGGAAATGCTTTCATTGTCACAAAGGGGAACCTAAGCTCTCCAGAGATTTACTCTGGGAACTGTGCTATCTTTGTAGTGAGTGAATTTTACAAACGGTTTCCACTGGTACTCAAATTCCAGGGTTACGTGGATATGGAGGAAATCATACTAATACTTTCTTGTACTGGCCACCGAATGTAACACTCGTCAGAATATGTCTCATGCAGTAGTGCCAATTAAGAGAAAATTACCCCAATAATGAAATAATGAGTATTATTTTTAGAAGTATCCTAGATTTTACACTGCAACCAAATAAAAATGAAACAAGCTTGAGGAACACCAGTAAAATGTGAAAATTTATCATTTATCTTCTCCCTGTAATTACATTTCAGTTTGTAATGTGCAAACTATTTTACTATAACCTACTGATAGAATGTGACCGATAGGAACTCCACCTTAGTCAATACGAAGCTGTATAGTAACTGCACTTAGAAGGACTTTGCTGAGTTGCTCAATCTGTGACTCAACTACATTTTTCAATACAACACATGGCACCAGGGCTGGCAAACTTGAGAGGACAAGAAGTCCAAACGGTCTTCCTCCTGACAGCACCAGTCAACTCACTCAACACAAGTACGGTCTTTTAATGAGGCGGCACAGCAGTAAAAAGCCATTCTCACTTTGGAGTTACTGTGAGTTACTCTCAGCAGGTCAAGTGTGAACATCTGAACATGATTCACAGGAATGCACTAAAGGTTACAAACATCAAGAGGTCCTTCGGCCATCTAGCCCATGTGCTGAATGGTGAGGTACTGTAGGTTTTGAACCCATGCCTCCAGAAGAGGAGGCAGTAGACCCTCGTCTATCTCAATATACAATATGTAAGATGTGTCGATATGGCTCAGCGTTGATATGCTTAGGTTTTCAGGTGAAATTCATTTTGCCAGTTTGGTCAATCAAATACCATTTCTCATTTACAGAGACACCCTGAACCATTAATACAGCAGGGTGATTCCTGGAGCAATTTAGACCTGGGCACACCAACAGTGTCCAACGTGGGCTATGAACCCCAAACCTTTCAGCTGAGAATCTACAGCACTAAGCACAAGTCCACCCTTCGCCTCTAATTGGCTTTTACCTAATTGTAATGCTATGGAAAACAGAAGTGCCTTACAATTTCTTATTCTGCCCCTTTGTTAGCAAGCACAGATATTTTCACACCTATTGAAGAAAATCTGGCACAAAAGTACAGACCTGAAAAGTACAGAAGTTTGCACTAGTGGTGCAAACTTCTGTTGTATCTTCAGGACGCTAGGACTTTGGATTAAGATTTGCGCTCTTCCTAATTGATATCAGTTATCTAGATTCAGCTGTAGTTAGTCAACCTGTCAGGCTTCCACACAATACAAAGGCAGGAGGATAAGAAAACACTCTAGAAACAGCAAATCAGGTTTCAAATGATTTAGATAAAATTCAAGACAGGGCAAACAACTGGGAGATCATGTTTAATGTAAGAAATGCCAAATACTACATACGGGTAGCAAAAACATCAACTATAGATATAGTGCTGTACCAAATAGGAAGAAGCAAGCTGTAAAAATGACTTAGTTACTGTATGTTAACACATCTTCAGCAACAATGTAAGGATGCAATAAAAAGGCAAACAAAATGCTAAGATCCTGTTAAACACAGAGAATTTAAACCATATGATGTTATGTTAAAGTTGTACAATGCAAATGAGTAAGCCCTCATTTAGAATATTATGATAGGTTTTAGTCAATACAGAACAGATAAGACTATAACGGAACCCGATTCGAAAAATCCTCAATTTCAAGTGGAAACTACTTGAAAGTGCATTTAAAACAGAGAATATGAGACATTTCTTTAAACAAAAGACGGTGGGAATGTTGAACAAGCTACAGTACTTAGCAATGTTGTTGAGGCTAAAAGCCCGGTTTCTTTCAAGAGCCAATTTCCAGATCAACTAGCAATAATCTATGGAACGGGCTAGATGTCTGAATGGCCAGTTCTCGCTTGTAGCCTTTCTCAGGTTCTTGTTTTAAGAGATATGCAAGTGAAATGGAGAAATCGAAAGCATGCTGATAAGAGTTCCTTACTTTCCAAATGCACTCTCTCCACAATTCAGCTGTTCCACGCAATCCTGTTGGCCAACAGTGTACTCACGTGTGCTGCCTTACGAACCTAAAATCCTAATTATACTAAAGGCTTTCATAAAGCTATACTGTAATCAACTGTAGCCGAAAAGCAGGCGTGTGTGAAGGCAATAGGTTTGACATAACTGTCGTTAAGGGCCATGCAGTAATAAGTTCTTGATTTCTTTAGGTAAGTTAAGAGACGGCAGTCATCAGACCGGTATTTGTGAGCACTGACCAGCACTGACAGACATTTCATTTCCATGAACAACTTACCACGTGTTTACAGATCAGCCAAAGGCTCAGGCCCAAACCACATTTAAAAGATGATACAGTTCTGGTGTAGTGTGCTTAGTTACAACACCGATGTATAGTATTACAAAATGACTGCCCTCTGCCTCTTTCCTTCTTCCCAGCTGTCAAAAGACAACGTGAAACCAAGTGACAGATCTCGTCGAGTGTAGACACGTGACCACGAAACATTAAATCACCGACTACCCTTTAACAAATGCATCTTTCGGGAAAAATGTAATTCATAAATATTTAATTTCACACCATGAATAATTGTATTCTAGGTCCTGACCCACAATTCTATGAAAATGTGCACAAGGCACCCAGACCGAAGTCTGCAGTGTTTCTTAGACACGACCAGGATCATTCATATGTACAGTATGTGTGAGAGCTAACTATGCAGAATTACTTTTTGCTCTCTCATTAAGCTATTTAAGAGATTGCTTAGACAAATATGGTCTCCCTTTCTACCGGAAGCGGACTCACTCAGAAATACCAAGACCAAGAAATACCAAGACCACACATACCTCTTGTGTTAATAATATTCTGCAGGTCGAGTCGAGTCACGGCTTCCGAATCCGTAAATTTGACTATCCCACCTCGCAACACGATATGCAGAAACGAGATTTTCTGCAGAATCGTGAGCTTTTTTTTTGTCTTCTACGATTTTAGCTCTTGCTTAACTTCTTCCTTAACAGGAGTGCACAACTTTTATCCTTGTGTCCGCCACAACTAATCGCACATTTGGATTGAAACAGCTCCACTTATCGGACAAAAATGGGAAAGGAAAGAGGTTCCTGAACCGGAGACACCTATCACGTTACTCCATGCAGCGCCTACAAATTGCGTGGGTGCTAAGTAGTTCAAACAACTCGGGCTCTAGGGCTGGGCTATGACCAAGTTGTAGGAAGTAACTGAAAGCTTGAAAATCAAGTAAAACTACCCGACTAAGAGAATAAAATGCGAAGTTTCTGCCTCAACATATATGCTTTAACAACAGTAACATTCGTTTTTATTATCAATTATTATTTAGAATGCAGAAAAGGACTTTCGACACTTGTTACGTTTTTTTTGTATTTCAGACTTTCAGTGTTTTTAACGAAATATTAACAACTGTGGATCACGTCTTATTTTTTCTCCCCACTTTGGAAAACCCGCTGCTTGCAAATGACCTGTGAGAGAAGTAACCCCAACAGAGAAAGTCATGGGCAATTAGAACATGAGCTCACCCCTCATGAAAGACTGCTCTCATTGTCTTGAGGTGTCTGATTCATACTGGCACTTTTACACCAGTCTACACTATATCACCCTGCAACTCACAACTGCCAAACCGCTATATGTCACGATTGGGATCCCTCCTCTTACGGGCGGTCCGACCCTTTCTATTTTAGTTTATTGTGTGCACCTCTCATCTGTCCTGTGTCCCATTATTTAAGCCCGGCGCTCTCGCTATTCCTGGCTCAGCAGTGGGAGATGGACGCCCGGAAGCATGCCTACCAGCGGGTCCAGGTGAGACCCGACGACATAGGCTTCATCACGGCGTCCTGACCACCTGAGTCCGAGGCTCCGAGCGCCTGGCCTCGTTACCCTGGTACCCTGGTTTTATTCCCTGTTCCTGTTCCCCACTACAGTAGGTGTTAACCCCTAATTCTGGCCAAATTCCCCCCTGGCCTATACAATCATTATGTCCTAATAATTCCCTTCATTCCTCTGTTCTCCCCACAGATAGCTGGGGTGTGGTGAGCATACCACCACCTATGACATCTTCAGCTTCTAACAGTTACGTAATAAATGCTGTTCAAGGGTCAAAGAAACTGTTGTCTCAAAAGCAAACACTTCTTCCCTTTCCAGAGCTAAATTACAAACTGTGTTAGTGCAGGAGACAGTCTCTACCGCTAACTTCATTGAACTGTTAAGTAATGTGTGATTCCAATTCACAACTTGTATGGTTGAATTGGTATGGTCCAGTTGACTAAAAATCTGAATCCTAATACAAACTACATGTGTCACTGTCACATTTTCTGTGCCCTGTTTAAATTGTATTCCCAGCTTTTATGTCAAACGACTTTGTGGGGACTAATTCATTGCAGGGCAAAATTACATTGCAAAAATGATATTGTGAGATATGATGTTTTTCTGTAACAAAATGGGCTTATGTAAAAGTACTGCATGTTGCACGATCGGATGAGAAGCAGGGAAACATTTTTTGAGCAAATACATTTAATAGGTATATTTTATTTACAGAATACATATACAGTACAAAGCTACAGTATAAGACATCACATACGTCACACATTCTCTACAGAGGGGGTGCAATCTGTTCTTTTTTCTTCTAGTGTAATTAATTGCATGCTAAAGTCCACATAATAAAATTAATATATTTATCACCATATGTAAAATATGATGTTCACACCAAACTAAAAGATCTATAAATAACCTCCATATTTACAAAGCAACTTCAATGGTTCTGAAGGCAGAAAATGATTTCTTAGAAGGCGTTTCAAATTTAAAAAAATAAAAGCCTTTGTTCTGTGATAAGTCAGTAGAAAGCAAACTCAAGCTATACAGACAAAATGATACAAATACAGATCAAGATTAATTTGGATTTGGACAAAATGCCAGTGATAGTACAGCAGGTCATTATTAATCTAAATTAAAATTTAAGGGCAAATGATTGTAAGAAATCATTGTAAGTATTTCTGTTCATGAAGTCCCAGGACCTTTGGACGTTTGTCTCTGAAATGTACGTACTTGGTTTCACTTTTGCTTCTGAAATGTTTGCAGCTTAGGGATGCAGAGGCTCAGGCGGCAGAAAACATTTTCTGTTTTGTTTCTTAATCCTAAAAGGAAGTAGCTCACATACTGAAAACATGGGGATACCCAAAGCAAATATATTATCTGAAAACACACTAAGAAAGGAGCAGACGAATAGAAAAAGTGCTTCGACACTGAGGAACGGGATCATGGGATAGCCCAGGACGAGCCTCTGGGAAGGTCTCTGTGATGTTAATGATATCATACAAGAAGAACAGATTCCTTTGGGAAGTACAGCAGAGACACGAGCACTCTCCTCAAGCCCCTGGAGTGGCCACGCCACTAGTTCCTCCGGGGTTCCAGTCTGTGAGACAGCTGGGACAGCGTCCTCTGGTTATCAACCACATTCAGCTGCCGGACATAGCTCCGCACTTCCTGGTGGTTCTTATTAGCTAGGGAAGCATCTGGATCTGGGGAGAGTGGAAACGCAAAAATGGACACTTAAATCAAAGGGAACTGTAAAGAGAGCCCACGAGCCCTTTTGTGTGGCAAAGCCGTAAATAAGTTGTGACATTTCTGAATCACCAGTCCCACGCACTCCCTCACCGTGGCGTCCAGGAAATGCTCTGCTGTAATTGAGGATGACAAATGAAACCCGTCCCTGCTATGTCTGATAACACCATTCAGTGACTTTCCTGAAAGGCTTCATACAGCAAAATATAAATCTAATAATAGATCTTTGAAGTAATTTAACCCCCAGACAAGCTGCAAATAGAGATGTGCTAACAGACTGTACTAACCTATGGATAATACCCTAAGGCACTAAACGATTACTCTTGGATAGTCCATTCAGGCTTGCCCGCAATAAATAATGTTGTCAGAAAAAGTGCAGTTAGAATAAGTTGCCCACCTGCCCTGACGTGCAGTTACAATATGTCTCATGATTCAAGATGGGCCCGTTCCATGGTGACGTCTGGCGTGTAGTTCGCTCGTTTATGTTGTTCATTTTTGTATTAAGTCCCTTTTTTTGTGTAACACATCCACGTGCAACCATCACCTGTTATTTATTATGTTTGTAATGTACTGTCTACATTGTGTGGTGTTGTACTGTGTATGTCCTGAGAGGTCAGCATGAATAAGAATTCCAGTGGACATGTACAGATGGCAACACACTCCTCTTCTACTACTCTATTTTTTGACAAATAATTTTACACTATACTTATACAGTAAGGCAAGCAATGGATTCCATAAGATCTGACAAAACAATAGACAATAAAAGAACGTGCATAACTAAGAACAGAAACCCTAGGCTCAAGAGAGCTTTTAGGTTTTTGTCTGCGACTTACTGAAAGGCTGACTCCGACAGTATCTCACTATCCTCACTGTGTTGGCAATCATGCGCTGCAAAACAAAACCCAGCAGTGAATTCTTAAAAGGCTCTCATTACCTCCAATTACAGTTTAAGGCACCATACCTGTTGTTCGTCTGCTGTCTATCTTCAATCTCCTAACAACTTAACAGAGCTTCAACAAGTTTGCAAAGACCAATGGGTAGAAATCGAACCATTCTGGTGTGCAAAGTTGGCAGAAACTCATCCCAGCAGACTCTGGGGCTTGTTCAAAAAACTTGTTCAAGTTCACATTTATTGTCATATGTACCCGAGTACAATGACAATACTAAAGGTACTGCCAGTACATATTCACTCAAAGGGGTGAATACTTATGCAATTACCACAATACAGTTCTTCATTTTTTGTCTTAGTTTTTGCTACCACTTCAAATCTTTCACCCATAAAAGTGTTCAGTTTGATCATTCATGTTTTGATTTAAAACAGCCACTTGAGAAATGTGTGCACATTATTTGTAATTCAGTAAAATAGAACTACAATAGATGGGGAGAGGAGGGGGAGTGTGGTAGCTCAGATGGCAAGGGTGTCTAGCTCCTGACCGGAAAGTCCTGGGTTCAATCCCAGGTAGGGGCAAGCAATGTAGCTTGCTCTAATTCCTTCCAGATGGCTCCGAGGTCCACTCAGCCTGCTTTCCAAATGAGCACCGGGGTTTATCCTTCTGTGGTTAATAGCCGGCCGGAGCATGATGCCGACCACATCACCTCCACCTCCAGTGTCGGATGGTCAAGAAAAATGCTGGCCCTTGCCCCCCATTCCCCCCATAGGCCTTTATGGCCTGAAAAGGGACCTACCTAAAATGGATGGGGTGAATACTTTTGAATATGCTTAGTGGCAACATACAAGACTTACCATTTTTTCAAAATTGACAAGGCTGTCTATAAAAGTCTTGTTGCCTTCATGTGTAAACGTCATGTCTAAAGCAAAAAAAGAAAGATCTGTTAGGAACTAAGCCAAAAAATCTATTAGATGGACCATAAGGTACTCTGATGGTTTATATACAGTATAGAAAACGTTGTGATATTTAAATTTGATACTTGGGTAAAAAGATGCAGATGTTTTTAAGAACTGCAAAATACATGACCAAATTAAGTGGGTGCATGAAATTAACAAGCCACAAGTTTTACGGACATGAAGTATTAATTTCATTCTTTTGCCAACTACTCAGAACATTTTTGCTATCCCTCTGAAGCACGTATGTCTCTGTATATGCTATGAGTCATTCCAAAACACCTTTTATATATTCTTTACTTCAAAAAAAAGTTATAAGATTCCATGAATGTGTGGCAAGGCATGGTCGTATTATAGTGCGAGTGACCTTTGACACTAGTATCTTACCTTTCATGAGTAAAGGCATGAAGGGAATGATAGGAGGGTCTAGCTTGGCCACAGTCAGCCTATACGCTCTATGGTTTCTGGATGGATCCTGGGAAGACAGTTAACATGGCGATAGCATCATAAACTAGCACAGACAAGACCCCAAGCAAGATCCTACCGACAGCCTGTATCATGAAAGAAGCTACTGTGGAGACTGGATTGTGGATAAATTGTACATTTTTAAAATAATTTCTTTCAAACATTTAAAAAAAACTGTCTGAAATGACAATTTCTTTAGATGACAAATTGCTATATTTTAAACTAACTGACTACCCATCTGTGACGGAGTCACTATATGGGTCACTGTTGTCGTCAAAATATGACCACACACGTGGAATTAGCTAGGATTTTGGTTTTGATTTTTTTCCCATTTTTTAAGGATTCATTTTGTAAAGCAAAGATAATGAAAGAGGAGCCAGGACCATCAAAAAAGAGGGTAAAAACATACATTTATTCCCAAGCTGGGAAAGCTAATTTCTTTTCACCAGTTTCAAAGACAGAAGCATTTGCCACCAGAGCGTAGTCTTGAGTAAAATAAGCTATTTTGAACTGCATCTTGACTCCATGCAAAAACTTTCCTTTGAACAGATTTGGACAAGTAATGTTGAGCAGTTAAAGGACATTTTAAAGTCACTTTTCTAAACGTCTGTCAAAAGGCAAGCCCAACACAGAGGTGTCGTTTTGCAGTAGCCATGGACTGGTGAAACACAGGAAACCATTCACCGATGGAGACGTTATTACACAGGCGATGGCTTTTTAGGTCAGAGACTTAAAAAACAAAGGTGAAATCATGACAACTATAGAGAGCATGCTGCTTGGCTCTTCAACAGTTGCCAGAAGGGTAGAAAGGTTGTCCGAGGACGTGTCTTGTCAAAATCTACCAAGACTTAGCAGACTGCGAATGTTTCTCACCGCAGTGTGACAAAACAACCCAACGAGGCCTTCAAAGAATCAAAAATAGTTAAAATGCCTAAAACATTAACAAAAGGCCAGGCTATGTACAACAAATTTAAAATGCATGCGACTAGGAAAAGCTTTCCAATGGAGAAACTGATTTCAATCACAACTGATGGTGCATCAGCAATACTAGGTGTCAATGCAGAATTTATTTCAGTTGGCAGAATTAATCCTGAATTCCCCTCCTTTGTCAGTTACCACTGTATTGTCAACAAACCAGTAATTGCAAGTAAGATTATTGACTTCTGACATGTTGTCAAGATCGTCAACTCAATTTGTGACATTCAAATTGTTACTCAAGGAGTTTGATGCTACCCAATCCTTCATGGAGAAATGAGGTGATTATGTCAAGGCAAAGTGTTTTGAGATTTTAAGATCTAATGCCTGAAATTGTCCCCTTGTAAAACTCAAGAAATGAGTTGTGTAACAAGTGGTCAGATGCTTGGGTGCTAGACTTTTCTAACCAGACATAATTGCAAATATGAATGAGATCAATTGCAAATACTGTATAGGGAAGGACAGAGACTTGTCACACATGACCAAGCAGTGAAAGTGTTCAAGCTGATACGGAGTCTGTGGTCTTCACAGTTAAAGAATGACGTGACACTACTTCCCTCAGAGTACATCTTACAAAATGTCAAACAGAAAGGGTTGCATTCAAAAATATTCTGTGACCAGAACAAACTGGAAAGGGAATTCAACAGGACAATTTAGTTAGAGAAGATGGAACAAGTCATCATTTTTATCTCCAAACCTTTTCTTCAGGATGACATTTGGAGACCTGACAGTATAATTACATTGGTGACACAAAACCGTAGGCTTGACATGGAGATTGTCACCATGCAAACTTTTTTTACAAAGACTTTTGGGGACTTGTAAACAGAGAAAATGACCATTCTGTGTCATCTTGTGCACTGATTGCGGAGGTCTGCTTTGGTTCCACATCTGGTAGCTTTTTCACAAATAAAAATCAAGCCCAAATACTGCATTTACCTTACAAATGCTCCCCTGATGAACTGCATGAGATTGGCCATCTCAAACTACACCCAGACATCAAAGCACTCTCAGATAATGTGCACTTCAGGTGTCAGTCACACTGAAAGGTGAGTGTTATGCATAGGAACACAGTTCAGGGTTTATGAGGAAATAGTGTGTTTTAACGGCTGATTTTCTGTTCAATTTAGATTTTAAAAGTGTTTAAAAAGGTTGGAGACCACTACAGAAGTCTAATCCTGATAAGGTCAAAGTACTACAATAAGTCCAACTTATATTCATATTTTGTCCTTTGCCACTCAAACCCTGAAAAAATCGAACATTTAAAACAGGATTGTCCACTCTACTTGCTACACATGAAGAATGTCTGTTGTGTTTGCATGTGAAATAATGAAAAATGAATGTCGTGGAGCATGCAACATTTCAACTCACCATTAAACTTTCGAATTCTGAGTAGAACTTTTTAAATTTGCTCGGAAGTTTCTGCAAATGACAAATGAAAATGAAAGGCATATTAGTCTTTCACACTGATTAGCGTCTGTCCATCTTAAGCTCAGGTAGCAATTTAAGACCCACCTCCCACGTCTGACTGAGTCTGCTGGCTGCTGGGTTGCTCAGACCCATGATGATGGCAAAGAAAGAGTTCAAGTTTCTATATTCCTTGCAGCTGAAACAATAGAGAAAATTAACCTTTCAGTTCCTGGTTTATACGGCAATGGACACTATGTCATTATGGCAAATTACATTACTTCAGCTTATATAAGTGAGAAAATGGAACCAAATCAAGTATTTATGTGAGGCCATAAATAATAGTTTAAAGGGGAAATACAACACAATTTTTATACTTTGGGGTTAGTAAAAATCAGCATTAATGAGTGCTTTTCAAATCACAATGAAAGTAAAATGTACACAGTAACTTGTAAAACTTCCAATTATCATCACAAAACAGACAAAATTTCCAGGTATGTGCAGTACCATGTTCTGCGATTCAGAACGAGGCTACAAAACTTCCAGTGATGTGTTGCAGCCTTGTTACACTGTAAACAAGCAGGCTTGTGAACACGTCTCTTTAATTCAATAGAAATATTGCTCTGGAATATAGAACTTACTCGTTAACTCTGCATGCAGATCGCATTGGAACATTTCTGCATTGAAATGTCTGCTGCATAACCTGTACTTATTCGCTCGTACATCACATTACATCAGTCATTACAGTGACTAGTGAGCAGGAAGAACCACGTCACGTCACAATTCACCCGTGGCGAGACCAGGGGTGTGAAACAACATGGCAAATTACAGTACATTCACAAAGTTCACGATTTTGTACTTAATTCGAAAAATGTAAAATTCTTCTATGCCGTCAATGAACTTATTTTGTTACCGAGATTTAACCGAGATTTAATAACCAGTTTGAGAAATTGGGACTGCAGTTATCCTTTAAGAGAACTGAGAAACATAAAGTTGATAGCTGCCATACAGAATTTTCTTACAGTGTTTAAGTTTTGCTTCAAGAACTTGTGTTGTCTGTTTCTGTATAGTCCATAGTTTGTCAAAGTATCCATTTCCACAACACCAAGTCCTAGACTGTAAGATAAACGAGTGGTGCATGTGAAACCTCCAGACAATTGCTCGGACAGTATGTACTTACTGAGCAGCTATCTTTATGAATTTCTTGAGCAGCTGAACTCGCTTGCTCAGCTGGGAGCACAGACAGATCTCTGTGACTACCCACAGCTGAAGCTCATTGAATCTCCTCAGGAATAGGTCCAAGTTGGCCGTAGTCTTCTTGAAATGTTGTCTTCCAAATGTGTGATATATCAGCTCGTGCTGTTGAACAACAAATGCAACTGGCATAACGAAACTACACTTTAATACGCGTATTACATGCTTGTTAACAGCAAAAAAAAAAAACGTGTATCTTGTAAAACACTGATGGACAACAGATTGCTTTCTCTTTGCTCCAGAGGTAAATATGCAGCTATTCCTAAAATTGTGAAAGTTCAAAGTGCAAATCTAGCACTCCAGAAAGTACTGTATCATGGGTGTGGAAAACCTGTAACAATGGTTACAAAAAAGTTGGGCCAAATAGCTACCTGACCTGTTTAGTAGATAGTAGCTAATTGCTCTAAGGAACTCATTTACCCATTTCTTGTAAAAGCTAGGGTATCAGCTTCAACAACATGGCTGGGTAGCTCGTTCCTTACTGTATCCAGGATGTTGTTGAAACCAATACCCTGGCTTTTTCCAAAAACAGGCCAGATGAAATCATCTGATCGATTATCTACTAACTGCCAAAGGGGCTAGATAACTCAAGTACAGTTAACTACGATTTTAGAACTTCAGTCATAGTACCCCCATAATATTTACTGTGCTGAGTAGTCAGGGTAGTTCATAATGCCAGATTATCTCAACAACACCCCTAAACATTATTCTTGGATTGTTTAAATTAGTTTTAAATATTATTTTTTTTAGCTGGCAATACTTGACATTAATCTTTTATTTTATCCATTCATCCATTTTCTAATGGCTTTATTTAATTCGGGGCTGGAACCTAACCCAGCAAGCAACAGGCTTAAGGCAGGACATCCACCCTAGAAGGGACGCCAGTCCATCGCAGGGCACACACAGACACAAACATGCACACTCACACCAGTACCAGTTCTGCCAGAAGTTCATTGACCTACCAGTATGTCTTTAGACTGTGGGAGGAAACTGGATCACCTGGAGGAAACCACGTGTACAAGGAGGGACCATACAAACTCCCTACAGATAGCACCCCAGGAATCGAGCCCAGGGCCCCAGCACTTCGAGGCAGCAGGGCTAACCTCTGCGCCAACATGTTACCCTCTTCCTTTTTATGTATGTAATTAACAGAACACACCTCAATGCATTAAAAACAAGATGTAAGATATACTGTATCGCATGATGCTTTTGAAAGTAAACAAACGCTTTTAAGAAATTAAAAGATACATTCCAAGATTGTGTAAGAAAATGAAACAGACAAAGAAGTTTTCTCTTCATTGCTTTAAATTAATTTCTGAGGAAAAAGGGCTGGTATAATAATCACTAGTTTTGTGAGGTCTGATATTGGAGAAATTGTCATAACCATGGAATTCTGTGTTCTGTAAGTTTTTCTTTAAAGCCAGTTATCTTGTGTGGTTTTGCACAGTCTGTGTTTGCTACAGTTCGATTGTACCTCATGCACACAGTTGAACAGCTCCCAGTCATATACTGTCATTTGGTAAGCCAGGTCTTTGGAACTCATCAGCTCAAAGGTTCCAATGGATCCTGTAGATGGACCTTCCTGCTCTGGTAATGGAGCCTGCAGTGAAAGGTACAGATTTCAATTGATGTGTTTGTTTTCCTCCAAAGAAAACAGATATTCTGACATAGTTCAAGTAAGTAGCTGCGTCAGCATACGTACTGTAGGCTGCAAAGGAACATGTATAGGTTTATTCCATGCTGAAAAGAGAAGAAAAGAAAACACATCGTTTCAGCTGTGGAGCCTTCTTTGGGTGTCGAAATACACACCCGAAGAAGGCTCCACAGCCGAGACGATGTGCGTCTTTTCTTCCCTTTTCAGCATGGAATAAACCTTTACTTGCTCCTTCACAGATATTCTGACGTCGTTATTCAAGAACAACACAACAGTCGAGGAAAAGAATTCACTCACAAAGTAAAGAAAAATATTGTAAGCCACTAACTTACTAAATGCAGATTAGACTTCTTTACCTCCCATTCACCAATAGCACCACAGTTTTACTGCATGTCTCCTTTCTATGCATTGTGAACGAAGTAATGATTTGGTGCAGGAGTCTCAAACAGATGGCCCACTGGACTCTAGCCTCCCAGAAGCCACTTTGTGGCAGGCTATAGCAGTTAGTGCGCACATGTGGACATGCTGCAGTTTGGTCTTAATAAAGATAATAATACGCATACATTTACTGTCACAAGTTGTTTTTAAAAAAACCTTGAAAACTATAACGCTAGTTTCACATCAGCTTTTTGAGAAATTGTCATGAATACCCTGGCTGTGGAGCATTTTGTTTGTGCACTAATGATGCTGTTGAAAAGTTATGGAAAAAGCAGATTTAATCTTTAATGCCAGGGTGTGTTACATATTTATTTTCTGCATCGGTTTACATATTTCTACATATTTCTGAATATGTCTAACACTGCAAAATGTCCAAGTGGCAGCCTCAGGACCATCAGTAGGCCTTATGCTGGGGATTCCTGATATACCACATCTGGGTATTTTGTCACAGCCAAAAGCCTCTTTTCCAGTGAGGTAATTATATTATCATATAGATCATTATCACTTCCAAATGCAGTCTGTTTCAGGAAGCTTCTCTTCTACACCATGTTTGCATCTATATACAATAGCTGAAAAACATACGTTTCTAATGATACATGCTTATGAAAACCATATTATTTGTGCAAATATCTGGAGGCCAATGCTTTGGGCAGAGTAGTTTAAGCACCTGAAGTGAAACATTAAAATTACTGTGAACAAACATTAGCATAATTTTACAACCCCTTAAATGTGTTTAAATTAGGACCCATTTCTCCAGTATTGTCAGAGACACTCATCAAATGCAGCTCGGAGAGGATACAAAAGCACATTTATAAGTGAGAATGAGCTGGGAGATGCTTTTCTTTAAGACAGAGATACACACCAGTGAATCAAACTGGTCCCTTGGGCAGACAAACAGACGTCCATTGATGCTGAGGGTTGTAAACACTGAAATGTCGTTGGGTTTCAGCACCACTTTGTCTGTAAGAACAGAAAATAAGCCACACCATAAGGTCACCAATGCAACTAATTTGATCACCAACTAATGCTACGACAACAATTACAAATAATAATAATTTGGACATAGCAAATACAGTACAGATTTATCTACCACAGAGTCTCCAGTATAGGACAGTTGCATACACAAGGTTCCACAAGTTTCGCTGAAGTTAAAATTGATAATGAAATCGTTGATGAACTTTGTTTACCATGATTTTCTAGACAAAAAGTAACTTAAGTAGTTCAGGTGGGTAGCTGCGTCAGCATGCGTAGGCTGCAAAGGAACAAGTAATACTGTAGGTTAACACCTGAAGAAGGCTCCACAGCTGAAAGGTTGTGTTTCCTTTCTTCTCTTTTCACTATGGAATAAACCTATTACTTGTTCCAAAGTCATTTATAGTGCCCCTTTTTTCAACATTATCGCCCTCTAATGTGAAATATTAGCATTTCATTTTCATATATTTTTTATAAAAATACATGCAGCTAAACAACATTCAATACACACTCAACAACTCTGTGGATGTTTAGGTGCTTGAACTAAAACAGATTTTAACGACATGTTAGTGTGCCCATTAGCGCTGGTAAAAGGAATGAAAGCTTTTTAAAAGGACTGCACAAAATCACCAGCATGAGCCTTGGGGATTTTATGAACAGTTTCAAAGACAGAAGGGCTCCTGGGTATCTTAAAGGGAATCAGCATTATTACAGGGTATTTAAGGGAATTTAAATTTCCAGAGTTTTGCCTCCTAAAAACTTGTCCCAATAGTGTTATTGCTCCATTTGAAAGTATTGAAGAGGCTTATTCACGAGTTCCCTGTGTTCTGAATGCCTTTTCATCCTTGACAATTTTAAATCTCTCATCTCCAAGCCCCTCTCAGTAAATAACACTCTGGAACTCAGGATCATAGTTCATGTTCACACAATTAGTGAGTCCATATTTCACAAAAGCAGTGCTACCGTGCCTTGTCCATGATGGTGCTCTTTCCTGTAGGCGATTCAGACAAATTTGCCATAGCAGAGGTTTTTAGCACTAGAATTTTATTATGGACAACTTCTATACCCTTCAGGACTGTCATTTTCAGATGTGGACGGAATTGAGGACTGTGTGCCAAAATTTATTTTTGTTATTAATGAAATGATACTTTTTTTTCAGCAGGAAGGTTTAGTTATTGAGTTTCACATCTTGTATCGTCACAGCAAAAAGCAAGCATGAGGACATCAGTGTCCTGGGTGACAAAGTTTGCATGCGAATAGAGTGAAAGACACAGCACTGTGCAGACAAGCGTCATCTTCTACCACTGAACTGCTGTTTCCACCTGGGTGACATGAGGCAGCATTTTGCACCAGGAGCTCCACCCACAACAAGTAAGGTTGAGAAGTGGGAATCCACTGAAATGGACAGGTTAAAGGGACACTTGAGGAACGCCAGATTATGCAAACCCAGTGCAATTTAATCAGGAAACCTGGGTTAACATCCATGTTTTAAAAGTGTGATTTTTAATGGTCAAGTAATCAGAACGTTAGTGCAATGTCTCCTCAAAAAGATGGCACCTGAAACACAGACTCCTTGATCATCACACCTGGGCTCCTGGGTCGAGAGGCCCCTGCTATCTGGAGAGATCAGTCTCGTGCTAGTTATGATTGTTATAGTTACAAATGGAGTTTATAACGAACATTCGGGAGGGATGACAATGGTCAAATTCAATCAGACTCAGTTGTTAGTAATTCGCAATCACTCCTGATGTCATTTCATCTCCTAAAACACTATAAAAACTGTACATGATCCCCTACTTTCCCGCATGTACGTTTTTCTGCCTCCCACCTCCACCTTTGCGGCTGCCCCTTGGTCACTCCTCACTCTGCATGGGGGTCCCCAGCCTCCTCGTCCTCTGGCCAGGGGGCTGGCCCTCAGCCAAACGGTTAAGCCAAACTGTGACTAAAACCCTCCATGACCCTTTCAGTACACTTACTTCTTGGTTGTTGTTATGCCCAGTGAAATGAAAGAAATGTGAAAACAGTAATGAAAGACACGCTAAGTGACAATCTTCATTTGCGCGTCACACCACACCTAAAGTTCCACCACCTAATAGCGAGACACCCACTGCAGTGTGTCGTTAACATGAATGAAACAGTTCAGAAGTAAACCTATTTCTACTTAATTGACCATGTTTATTGAAGGTACTATAACTCTTTATTTGATTCATTTGTCCATTTTCTAACCGCTTTATCCAATACAGGGTTGCTGGGGTGCCAGAATCTATCCTGGCAAGCAACGGGAGCAAGTCAGGGTACACCCTGGATGGGACGCAAGTGCATCACACGGTACACAGACACAAACACACACTCACATCAGGGCCAGTTTTCCCAGAAGCCAATTAACCTACCAGGATGTCTTGAGACTGCTGGAGTAAACCACAGCACCCAGAGGACACCTTCATTGCTCTTCATTGCTGTAAAGAAAATATGAGTTGATTTGCCATGCTCACCTCCTGCAGAGTTGACGTGGACTAGGATGAGCTCCTCGCCTGAGCCCAGCTTGTCCGCCACTGCACTGATCACCTCCTTCACTGACGCCGCCACAGACACCCGGATAGTGGTGTAGGTGTGATCAATGCAGTACACTTTAAACAGGACTGCAAACAGAGGATACAGATCAATCTTCTCGCACGTAAGGTAAAAACATACAGTACACATTACAACAGTTACAGTTGCATTAGGAGTAAGACTAGGGTTACAGGGAGGGCTATGGAAAAAATCAGTGTTAAAAGTTCAGAGAGGAGGGTGAAGGCTTAATGGAAGTAGATGATTAGGGCTCTGGATTTACAGATGGAAACTTGGTTGTTTAAATACCTGGTAGCCAATCAGATTGCTCCAGTGCTATGGTCTCCTGTATAAATGAGCATTTAAATTGAAGTTAACTGTAACATGCGAGTTGAGGTTAGAGAGAGTGTTAGGATTAGGGGCTCCAATTACAGATGTGGGTAGCCCTTGGGAAATATAGTATTTAGGATTAGTGTTAAGATTAGGGTTGGGTATTTAAAGTTACTATAGTTATTATTAGGATTTGATTATTAGGGTTTGATACAGGATTATGATTACAATTTTAAAGTGAAGGTTTTATCATTAGGTTCAGATTTTACAATTAATAAAAGAGAGGTTATCATTAAATTCAGAAGTAATCTGTAAAGTCAAGACTGGATTATGGTTAAAACTAGGTTCAGGCTAAGGTAAACGTGATTAGGGATATTATGATTAAGGTTATGCATGAGGTTATAATGAACACTAGGATTAGGATTAAGATGACACTTTGGTATTTGTTAAAGTTGAGTTAAGGTTTAGGATAAAGGTAAGGATTGATCAAGTTTTCAAGTTTCTTTGACAACATGGGTTCCAATCCAATCACCCAACAGTGATTCGATTGATCTTCATGTTAGACTTCAGAAGGTGCAGGGGTGGAAGTGGTTGCGTTTGTCAAGGACTGAGATACAAACAAAAATAAACCCATTCATAAGATTCTTTTTGCAGGGGTAACACGAGTACCTTTTTCCAAATTAGGCAGGAGAAAGAAACACTTGAAGGGAAGTTTGTAAACATGTATTTTCCTAGATAAGCTTACTTTCATCATTGCTCTTAATCGGCTGTCTCTTCTGAAGCCTTTCGTCTCCTATACTGAACTGGCGCAGAAGAACCTTGTGCTGAAACGGAAAAGGAATTGGTTCCTTACCAAACAACGAGGCATGGACAACATACAAAAACAAACTAGTTTTAATCTCCCTCAGATCCTGCTGTACGTCTCAGAGTTGTAACGAACAGTTCTTTCCGGACCCTATGCGGACAACACAGTCCGACGGAGTGGGGAAACACAGGGGAAACGTCATGCAGGAAAACGGGGCTGAAGACAGGGGGGAGTGTCCAAGGTGCGCTGGTGCACGGGGGAGGCGTGGCCGAGGCGAACAATCCCAGAGAGTAATCCATAGAGTATCCAAAACACACGAGTAAGTCCAAAACCAGGAGATCCATCAAAACACGACGTTAAAACCACGAAGGCCGGGTCGGAACCGGCGGACAGGGAACAAGGAACAGGAACAGGAACAGGAACAGGAACAGGAACAGGAACAGGGGTTAAAACCTTAACGGGACCAGGCGCTTCCAGGTCCCGGACTCGCACGATATGGAAATCAGATGCAGAGCCCGGAAGAGCGTCAGCGCCTGGCTTTTAAGGTGGGCAGGGAATGGGAAACAGGTGCAGAGAATGAAGTCTTTAGTGAAAGGGCTGGAGCACCCTTAAGGAGGGGGGACTATAGTCGTGACAAGAGTAGTGGTTGCTGTATGGCATTTTTGCATATCTGCTTAGTGGCATGCTCGCAGTAACGCACTGACACACACAGCTGACTTCACAGCCAGACACACGCACAACAGGACAGCCCTTAGAAGAGTACCACCTCCCGCCCTCTCAGTTTACAACACACTTGCTGGCTTTCTGTAACTACAGTACCTCCATGATTTACTTGTTGGGCAGAGGAACGCGGAGAAATGTTTCTATTTCAGACACTGTATTGTGTAACAAAAATTTGTTGTTCAGCTATTCCCAGTTTTCTAATCTAATTTTGTGTTTTTCTAACTCAGAAAACCATTCTTTTTTGTTGTTTTCAAAGGGTGTGCTAACATTTATTTTATGTTCTATATTTTATTCTATAATGTTATCTTCTTCTTCTTCTTCTTTTTCTTTTTCACAGCCTTAGTCCCAGACTGTCCTGGGGTCAGCTGCTTTGGTTGCTGTTCTCCACTTGTCTCTGTCGAGCACATCTTCCTCACTCACTTCACATACCTCCATATCTTATTCTTATTCTATAACGTTATATTCATAAATATTTGATTTTTCTATATGTTTAATTCAGGGTAACACTTAGGCAATGAAAGTTAAAGTACATCACTGCTTAGAATTATTTTCTGATACAGTATCAACAAGTGGCTTAACTGTAAAAATCAAATATCGTATACAGACGCAGATCCAGATTTGCATGAAATACATACAGTACCTTTTTCTGTGAGGATTTTGCTTCTTCAGTACTAAAATAAAAAATACCATAAAACATAATATTATTTGAAATGTAATTATGCAGACTGTCACCTCCTAAATTCATTGTACAATATTTTAAAGTATATATTATAGTTCCATACTCTAATACAATAAATAATATATTTAACAGAATTTATCAGAATATCAGTTAAACTGAAGAAAAACTTATCTCCTGCATTTGTTCCTGTTTGTAGTGTACTCTCCTTTGTCAATGTGGCTCATTGAAATGTATTAAAATAAAATTAACATTTTGAGAAATGACATTGCTTGAACTTGATCTCCAGAAGAAGTCAATCGTTATTTCAAAGTATTTATTTAGCAGGTGAGGGTTTAGATGTTCAGGATATATGTTCAGTATATCATCAATATTCTTAGAATAATGATACTTATTTAAAAATATTTATATTATTTTTATAATTGTAGTTTATCAAGAAACTACAGTGACAGTTTGAAAAACAACTGTAGTGCACATATGAAGTACACACATTTTGAAGTGTTTCAACCTACTTCTGTTTGACAATCTTTTCCAGTTCAGGAAGATGTTCCTTTAGAGCTGGGATCACTCTGGAATCATCCGACACGGACACATAGAATTCCTACAAAGCAGAGCACAGCCATCAGCTATAAGATGTGACTCAAACCTGCTTTGCTAAACAACTGCAATACAAAGCAGTAAATAATTTTAAAAGAATGAGCAGAATCACATTTCACATTTCAAAGTGTTTTTTAAATGCACTGCATGCAGAGGTAAAATGAATAAGCATGCTTTATGTTAATTTGTTTATATCATTTTTTTAAACAAGCCTTGCAACTAAAACACAGGCTTGAAGGTACTGACAAAAAGACATGCATTTGCATTTATTAAAATCCATATGCTTAAAATTAGAAAATAGTAAGACAATCAAAGCCAACAATTTAGGGCCTTCAATGACTTGTTCTGACTAGTTATGGAGGGACATGGCATGCACATATTTGCATTTCCAGGCTCTACACATTAAAGAGCCACAACTTTGGCCATTTAGAGCTATGAGCTTCAGATGGAGAGTCTGGAGTTTTAAGGACAACTGATACAAAATAAGAACCCAATTATTTAAACCCAGTCTAATAACCCAATCAATGAATTTGCAATAGCACATGGATAAGAATAAGTGGAGGTATTTTAAACATACGAAAGGTTACAAACAAGAGGCTCGTGGGCAGTCGGAAGCTAATTGATCCCAAGATCTCATAAAGCCATTTCTTTCCAGAATCCAGGGTATCAACTTCAACACCATGGCTGGGGATCTCGTTCCAGACGCCCACAACCCTTTGGGTAAAGCAATGCTTCCTGTTCTCAGGTTTAAATGCATTCCAATGGAGTTCCCGCTTGTGTCCCCTGGTTCTATGTCACTGTTCAGCTGTTGAACAGGAGGCTGCTGTGTTCAGGACTGACCTCTAGGAAAGCCAGAGCTGCCTCCTCCTCCTGGAGGTGGTCTCCGTACACAGACGCCCACTGCAGGACCAGCCGGATCACTCGCCTCTTGTTATTGAAAGTGTAATCCAGCTTCTCCTGCTCCGAGCCCTGGGAGGCCTGGGCATGGTAAGTGCAGCGCAGCTAAGGAAAAACAATTCGGAGCCAAAGGGCTGAAGAGGGAAGAATTTGGTCTTCTTGACCAATTTATTTTCAGAAGATAAATCTGTCAGAACTGCATGTCACGATCGTCCCTTTTGTGTTAAGTTCATTATCACGTTCACCTGCCCCCTTGTTCCGTTCTTTATTTAAACCCGGTGCTCTGGAAGCTCGGGTCTCTGCATTGGAAGACGGACACCCGGAGGCCCGCCTAGCATCAAGTTGCCCTACGTCCGCGGCTTGAAGGCACAGGCTCCCCATCGGCGTCCTGACCCAGCTGAGTCTGGAGCTCGGAGCGCCTGGCCTCGTCACTCCATTTTTAATCTCCTTGTTCCATGTCCCTGTTCCTGTTTTTAATCGTTCTGTCTTGGATGGATTCCCCGGTTTTTGGATTTTGGACTGCGCCCCAGATTTCCTACATTGGACTGTTCCCCAGTCTTGTTTGCCTGCACTCCCCCCTTGCACCTGATCACTGTCGGCACTGCCCCCTGTTCGCCATCCCTTCTATTCCTGACCGTGTTTTTCCCGTAGCCCTTTTCCAGTCACTTCCTGATCATACCGTCTGTACGGGGTCCTAAACTACGCATCGTCACACTGCGGATCTTAAAAGACTGACAAGAGTTTCCATCAGAAAACTCTGGGGATTGTTCACTGACACCTGTATGGATTTATCCAGAACGTCAATAGTTTAAAACTTTCTTTTCTTTCTTTACATACAGTACTCAGTGTCAAATCACCAAATAGAATTATATGGGCTATCATTAATATCTACTATACATAAGGAGCTATACATAAATTGATGTTTTATAGCAAAAAAAAAACCCTCTCATATCATGAGATCATTAAAACAGATTTAAATATTTGTTTTAAAAATGGTTATTTTGTGGTAACTAAGCCTGACCCTTTTCTTGCACAAATCTACTATTAAAAGTCAGTTTTAAAAAAACAAAAACAAACATTATGGGATTCATTTCATACCTGTTTGCCAGATAAGTATCAGTAACCACAGAATGATCAGCTGGGCTTTCTAGAGCTGGACTTTCACAGATATAACTGTGGTAGGTCAGAGATGACAGACACCCCATTCATCCCTGATGCCTCTAACTGCATGTCCTAAACCGCCGTATTCTGGGACGTTACACTGCAGTGATCCCAAAGTGACACAATGCACAGACACTTAATTCATGTGTTTCCCACTCATCTAAATGATACAGAAAGGCAATTAAAACGCTCGTCTGGAAAATGAATATTCTGGGGCTGGAGAAAACGGCTGAATGGTTAGAGCAAGACAAAGTATTAATTCAACTGGAGTGACGTGTGAAGGATAGCAGCTGGAGCTCTTTCATGCAGCTCTCCAGGACAGTGGCAGTAACTGTGAAAGGATATTGAGCCATGAGTATGGGACACAGCTGGGTGTTGGGTATGAACACACAGTGCATCAGAACAAAGTCATCAAGAGCAGGGTCTGCAGAAACAAAGAATCCACAATTAATAGCGTACACTGACTCACCATTACCCAATTCAATTCGTTGGCTGTTCTTGTTGAAGCTGGGATGAAACTAAATCAAATCCCTGGAAACTTGCTAAGATCCTATACAGTATAATGAATGCGCAGTATCCCTCACTGATCTGCTAAATACGCCTGGACTGAACTTCCACTTAAAAAGAACATTATAAAATTTGAGTAAAAGGGAAATTAATGTCTACCACCTCTTCTGGATTTTGAAAAAGAACTGACTGAATGTATGATGTATGACCCCCTAGAAAAAATAGATTACGTAGGCAACAGTGAATAGGTTCACAAAAGGAGAAGAAGTCCCAAAAGATAGCACTGGTTTTCAGAGGTGTACAGTATCAGATGTAATAGACAGTATAAGAACAAAGGCTTGTGCCACTGTACAGGTTAATTGAAAATGCCAACTCTACATTCCTTGCAGAACAAGTATTCACCCAAAATCTTGTAATTCATCAGACCTGCTCCAAATATGATGCCCTAAAAAGAAGGCTCTTAAAATTTTAATTTCTGTAGTATCTGGGGAAATAAATGAAATCTGTCAATTGTACCCGATTCAGTGAAATTTGAATCCAAGCGCATGGTTTCTAGGAAGTGCTCTAGAATCTTCTCTGGTGTTCCAGACATCACCATGTACCTAGGAAGAGGAGGTACAAAGAAAACTATAAACACATGACACGAAAACCATCTTATAAACTTAAACAGCACTGGCCAAAAATTTCTTCTCCCTTCATAAGACTTATAACTGGCATATTAAAATGACTTGGGAGAAAATGTTGCTTAATGACTTTTAATTTTAATTTTGAATCAAGGATAAATAACAGTACAACTTATATTATGATTTTAAGCTGCAGTCACTTAAGGACGTTAAGAGGCAAAATCACCTCATCGCATGAATTCAATATTTTGAAAATGATCGTTTCACATACAGTATTATTCAACAAGTCTTCAAAATTAAAGTGTTAACTGAGCATTTACATGTGGCACAGGAACAGAGGGAGATTTAAATTTTCACTGAATTTTTACGACAGTGTACCTGTCACAGAATTGTTCCAAAGCTTTCGCAGCTAGCATGTTTTATAAAGTTACTGGGCTTCTATATAATATTGAACAACACAAAATCAGCTTCAATGCATTTGTTTAATTTTAATTATCATGCTGTAAGTGTTTTCTAAGGTAATCTAACTGCATTTTTTAAAGGCAGTTCACAGGAATCATTCCGTCTTCCTTACACTAAAACACTTTACATTAAAAACCGACAGACAAAAGCCACCTGGAAAAAAAAAGAAGGAAGAAAAATGATCACTTCTGAAGAGAATGCCTTACTTTACAGTTTGAATTGTGTGATCGTACCATAAGCCATTTTCATTGTTCTATCATAACTGACTCTGTACAGAGCTAAATACTGAAACAGAGTAGAATCCAGACAGGCTAAAAGCATCAGAATACAAGAACACAGCAGGGAAAGCAAGAGAAATGACCCACTGTGAACAGCAGGCACTTCACTGTGGAGAAGTGCAGCTGACACCCAGGAGACACTCATGTTTTAACCATTACAGTTGATTAAGTAGTGTCCCTGTCAGCCATGTCTCACAGACTGGTTCTGACCTACAGAGGACTGATGAACTCCAGTTTGCCCTCTGCACAAGAAACTCATGATCATCACCATTAACGTGACCTTTTAATACTAAGCCGGTGAGGTAAATGAAAAGAGTTACAATTAAGCCTTGACAACTGCTTGAGGCCCTCCGCGTTTCCTGATAACGGTACCCTAAAGCTAATGCTGGCACCTTTCAATTACTGTAGCAGTCCAAACACCAAGTCCTGCCTTTCCAAACAAGCAGGGAAAGCTTAGGTTCTGAATGCTTCTAACTTTCAGAAACAAATGTACATCTCATTTCTATTTTTGGCCTATGGCTTGGAGAACCTGAAGTTTGGGAAGTTTTAAGTTTTGGGAAATATGTACATTACAACAGGAATTTGATCACTTGCAAAGGCTGCTGTTTGTGAATTGTGGGAACAGGGGTCAGGGTCATCTTACTTGTACTGTGATGATGCGTTCCCATGATTTAGAACTCGGCTGCCAGTGGAAATTTTCTCCAAAACCAAGACATCTTGCTCATGTTCTTTCAGTCGGACTGTGTTGGCTTCAACATCCTGCCAAAATTAAAATAAATCATGTAATTCAGGTTTTCAATCCAGTGCTCATACAACCCTTATTATCCTCACACCTGAAAGCAAACTCTGTCATCCGCGGTGAGCAGGCGATGACAGAAAGCGAGCTCAATTCAATCTGGACTGAAACCTTGTGTGTCATTATCAAAATGAGCTTTATATACACAGAGGAATCAACTATTGTGGCATACTGTCAAAATAAAAACATTACAAAGCTAGTATTGGATACAATTTCCTTAGCATTAAAAATGTAATGGCATTAATAATGCCTTGTGATTATATAGCACATTTCATCCCAGTGCATATCAAAGCATGTCACATGTCAGAGAGGACATGACAGGATCAAAAATGTATCTTCTCATGATTCAAAACGTAAATGACATCATGAAAAGTGCCTTGCATTCTAGAATTCAGACCCTTCCTATAATGTCCCATTTTACAAAATTATGAAATGATGCCGACAATTTAAAAACCTAAATGTTCAGAGACTGAAGACTTCTAAGGGTATGATGAGGTCCAGCAAAAACGAAAGATGTTTACGTCTTTATTAACTCTGCACACCAGCTTGGTGTAATTATTGCTGGTTTTGCTTGCCAGAATTCTTCTTGGCTCAAACTCTCTTAAGTTGCTTGGGGATTTCTAATGGACAGCAGTGTTCAAGTATTTCCACAGATTCTCAGTAGAATTCAAGTCAGGACTCTGACTATGCCACTCAAGGACATAAATGTTTTTATTCTTGAACCACTACAGTGTAGCTTTGGCCTTGTTCTTTGGATAATTGTTCTTTTGAAATGTTTTTTTGTAAGATTTGCCAGTTCTTTGCTCCGTCTCTGTTCCCAGCAGTCTTGACAAGTTTCCCAGTCCCTGCTGATGAGATACTGAACTACAACACAATGCTGCTAGCCTAACAGGGGTGGTGTTACTAGGTGATGCTCTATGTTTGGTTCCCAAAAGTTCCAGTTTTGTCTTGGGCGAAGGCTTTTGTGGTCACACGTTACTTGCTCTAGGCAGTGTCTGAGTTCCTTCTGCTTCGTAATGATGTGCTTCACCATGCTGAAAGACATAGTAAGGGTCTCTCAACTGTTGATACACCCTTCTACTGATCTGCGCTGCTATACAGCTTTACCCTTGAGTTGTCTGGAAAGCTCTTTGGTCTTCATGGTTAAAATTCACTGCCATTTCTTCCAGAGATACAGTAAGTGTATGAAATCATGTGAACTACTATTATTGTAAAAAAATAATTTAGGTTTATACACAAAATGAAGGACTTGAATACATTACATTAACATTACTTTTCCTTTTTTCTTTCATACTCATTATCAGTTTCCTTCTTTTTCTCTGGAATGTGATGAGAAGGTTAAAATATAAAACATATTAATTGCTACTTCCGTGTGTCCTGACCGCTAGCATTAAAGCAACAAAATGTGAAAACTGTGCAAGAGCTTGAATACTTTTACAAGGCACTCTACAGTATGTGCCTAATACACCTCAGCCATTTAACTTAAGAGTTTTTAGTCTTGAAAAGAGAAATTATGAATGGAACATTTTGCCTGATTCAGGAAATCAAAATCTTCAAAGGAACTGAAAAAAACCCTTTGTTTTTCTTCATACCAGCAGTGAATCATGAAGCAGTGGACAGAAAGTGTTGTGGGAATTTCGTACAAGATACCCCGCCATGTTATTGAAGCTGATACCAGACTTCTTTCAGACATGATCCTCTGATCAATTAGCTACTAGCAACCAAATGGGATAGATGAGACGAAAGGATTCCTGGCCTTTACAGCCATGTTTATGATTTCCTGTAGACTGCTGCATCCTCCCCACTGATAGCTGTGGTGAGAGTACTGGCGCACTATGGCTGCCGTCACATCATCCAGGTGGATGCTGCACATTGGTGGTGGTGGAGGGGAGTCCCCATTACTTTGAGTGGAGTGTCCAGAAAAGCGCTATATAAGTGTAAGTAATTATTATTATTATTAACTTCATTTTGCATCACAATATTTTCTGTACAATTTGAAATTATAAAATAAATACAGGATCTCACATTAAATATCACTGGTATATCAGAAATAATCGTTTGAATAACTACTATATTTTCAATGAACAATTTTAGAGATATGAAAGACTAAGTCAAGAATTTAAAAATGCTCATACAGAATGCAAAATCACATTTCAGGGTTTTACCTGAATATCAATACATATGCAGTACAGAGCACTGTAGCTCAACACAGTGCTCTCAGTGGTGACACTAAACTGGAGATAAGCTTTTATTAGCCATTTGACTTAAATCCTACCTTCCCTGTAAGCAGATTCCAAGGGATTTACAAGAGAAGTGGAGAATTACATGATAACAACCTGATGAAGGTGCTCACACAGATTAAAATCTTTTCCAATTTAACACAGAGGATCAAGTGCTAATCATGTGCTGTCAATCCAAAGTCATATGATCCATATGATAGCAGAAAAAGAGGATAAAAATCTGAATTTAAGCTTTGCTTGATGTTTCAGAGCTCCCATTGATTTTCTTCCACGGTGAAACAATTTTTTCTCTTCATTATTTTCACCTTTTTCTGCATTTACAGTGTGTGCAATACAATAATAATAATGAACATTTTACATTTAAAATGCCTTGAAATCATGAAATCTCAAAGCATATTGCAACATTATTCCTGTTTTATGTTTTTATGTGCTTCCACATTGGGTAGCCGATACAGAACTTGGTTGCAATATCCCATCTGTACCAGCAGAGGGCGACTGATACCAACTTGTATAAAGGACCAACTGAACCTCAGCCCGCAGACTGCTACAAAGAATTTCACACCTGCACTTCCCAGGGTACAAGCACTTTGAACCAATTATTAATGTTGTATTTTATATCAGAGACTTCTAATAACCTGATAACCAAATAAGCTTATTTCGACATAAGCTCATTTGTGCCACTGACAACAGACTTTTTTAAACAATATGGAAGAGATGAGCGTTTTCAAGGCCTGGACGATAGGTTTATATTCATACCTCCATTCGTTACTAACGGACCAGCCTCCATTGTTGCTACAGATGAGGCAGAATTTTCTGGAGCTTTAATAAATCCCAGCAAGGATGTCTTGCAGCAGGACATAACAGTCCCTGAAAATCCATCCAACCATCTTCTAACCACTTTATCCAGAGCAGGGCCCCAGGGGAGTAGGAGTCCTGGACAGGACGCCAGTCCATCACAGGGCACACACACACAGAAACAGACACTCACACCAGAGGCCGTTTTCCCAGAAGCCAGGAGGCTTCCTGGGCACGCAAACACAGGGAGAACATACAAACTCCACACAGATAGCACCCAAAGCCTGCAATTGAACCCAGGGCCCCCCACACTGCAGGGCAGCAGCGCTAACAGCGCGCCTCCGTGCTGCTCAGTCCCTGAAACCGTTCAGTGAAGCTGTAAGGGATGGATGCTGACTTACCCTCAGAATCCTGTTAAAGTCCTCTTTATCCACCCGGAGAAAGTGGCAGTTATCCTCCCTCAGCACAATGGAGGCGGCTCGCGGAGCGTCGTTTACCAGAGCCAGCTTACCGAAGTCATCTCCCTCGTGCAGCGTGCACACCACACCCTGAAACAGGAGCCACGCTGCGTTACAGCCCTCTGGCGCTTCCTAATGAACCTTAACAGCCCTGCTCTGGGTGTTAGCGGTGAAAAGATGTACAGTATGTCACCTGTGGATCTTACATGACGAAGGACCAGACAACGCAAGAGGTGTGCAGTTGAATCGAAGATAGAAAATACACCTTGTACTCGACTCGCAGATGCATTATTCAAGCCTCATCCGATAAGAACTCCACAGGTTTCACATCTAATGAACTGCCTCGGACATTAAAATGTCATTAATAACTACTTCATCTTATTATAGGTCTAAAAAGGCCAACAGCAGAGCCATTAAATGTACAATTATAGATAATATACCACGACAAGCACACACAATATATCATAAGTTGACATAAGTTAGCTGTCTTCTTCCTTACGGCTTGTATGTAAGACAGGACATTGAAAAAGATATATCCCATTACACCATTGCAAAGGGAGACCATTGCAAATCCTACTTAATGTACAGTACTTATGAAAAGCTGAGGTTTCTGTATTCAACCCAAGGCCTTTCAAAAGTAATAAACTACAAAAATTCAAACTACTGCTGCAAAAAGGCCTTGTTAATCAAGTTACCAAACTGAGAGGATCAATGCAAATCTCATTTGATGATTTTCCCCACATATTCCTGCTTAAGACATTAGTCAGTGTTGGAGAGCTATGAATTATTTAATTATCCAGTTTAACAGTATTGGGAATCAACATGTTTTATGGCTTACATTATCTGGTGACATGCACAGTTCATACGCTTTACAAGAAAACAAAGTTCTAAAAACCATATGATAGCTTGTTTAATTCAGCAATGAGGAGATGCTACACTTAAGGGTAGAATTATGTTAACCTGATTCATCAGAACCAGCTAAAAGGAATTAAACATTTGAGAAGTCCTTACCTTGCCATAAATTACTACATTGACAGATCCCTTCAGAATGATATACCAGGATGTCCCTTCTTCTCCCTGGTTAAACACTGAAAATGAAACACAGGAGCATAAACTAAATAAAACCAATAAACCAGTGGTCAAGAAAGCCCGTACACACCCTGGTCTTGAACTGCCGAGACAAACGAGCTATGAAAAAAAACACAGGAGCAGTATTCTATCACAGCAGCATAGCAAATTAAGGTAATTAGTGTGTGTTATTGTATAGTACACATATGCAGCTCATGTGCTACAGAGGTCCCACAACATGATATGCTGATCCTTATGGACCCACAGGTTTTAAAGACATAATGACATAATGTGCTGAAATTCGGTCTTGCATTCCTGTTAATTAAATCACCTAAACATTTTAAAGACAAAAACCATTTAACGCCAACAACTCCACTTTGAAGTGTGGCATCACGTATGGTACAATACTTGCATCGTTTATGCAGCGATCAGTGTTAAAACATTTCAGTGTTTGCCTCAACATTTTGAGGAAAGAATACAAACTTGCAGAAAATGACAGGGAGAATGTAATGAGAAACAGATATTTAAAATTTTAAACAAAGCAGGTAACAGAAGACGTCATAATAAGTGCTAAAAAATTACGAGGAATGTTCCTGCAAAATGAGCATACATGAAAGACTTGTGACCTATTGCAAAAATAGTCCGTCTCAGAAAGAAATTGGTGAACAAATTGGAGGGATTTACTTACATACTGTTCCTGCCTTCGCATGCGATTCAAAGATCAGCACCCCTGCTAACTCCCTCTTTACCTACCAGGAGCAAAGAGGAAAATTATCTGAGCACAGAACTGGACTGAAAAATCATACTAGGGCAATTTACATGTATTAAATGTAACTGAATATGGGCTTACCGTTGTGGAAAGATGAGATAAGGCCTTTATATGTAAAAGCTCTTCATATATAATTTCTAAATCATCTACTGTTCTTTGGCCTGGCCTGTGAATGAGAACAAAAAGGCAGTATTTTAAGATTAAATTTTTCAATAAAGATTTTTAATTTGTTTACAGAAACTATATAACTCTTAAAATGGTCAAATAGGGTTTATTAAATGTAAGCCACAATTAATGGTCTTTAAAATAGCCAGTGTGTGGTGATAAAGTAATGGACTTATTTGTGGAAAACCTAAGGAACACAGAAACATGGGTGACTCTTTGATAGTTCAAGCAGGTATCTACAGTACGTCAGCATGTGTCGGCTGCAAAGGATCAAGTAAAGGTTTATTCCATGCTGAAAAGAGAAGAAAAGAAACACAATGTTTCGGCTATGGAGCCTTCTTCGGTGAAACCCAAAAGAAGGCTCCACAGCCGAAACATTGTTTCTTTTCTTCTTTTTTCAGCATGGAATAAAGCTTTACTTGATTCTTTGATGCTACCCCAAGGATACAACCACAAGTGTCAATAAAGACATGGGCTCCAGCTCAAGAAAATATTTCTTGATGGCTCTAAAATCACTTTATGTGAAGGACAAGTCTTTAGAAATCAATGATAATGTCACCAATAGCACAATCATGATATTTGGAGTGAATATAACATGTATGACTGCCCTCTTTTTAGCTGTTAATGTAGCAGACATGGATGGATATCTCCACATCTTGAGTGGCTCAGCCCAAGCTTCAAAGTCACTAAGTCAAAAGGTTGGTCTCTTGAAGTGGAGGATGTGAATGCACTTGAGAGTCAAAGTTACTGCATCGGCCTCCCGCATCCCGAGACAAGTCTCCAATCTGTCAATTTGAGAAGGCGTAGACCTGAGGGCTAATTACCCAATCAGCTTTCCCGTTCACCACCATACCTCCCAGCTTCAGGATACTTTAGGGCTACTCGCAGTAACCTCAGTGCTCAGTATTGGGTCTCCTTGGTGAGCTTCACTTCCGTGTTCCCTGAGGAATTAACCTGCGTGAGCTACTTGTTCCTGGAAATAGCTTCAGTCAAAGGGAGTGCTATAGTATCAGCCGACTCCCCGCGCACATGGAGCCCAGGATCAAACACAGGACTCACGGCTTCCTCAGTATCATCCTCATGTGAGCATCGGGGCCCGTCTGGGAGAGGAGAAGCAGGGTGTCCTGCAGCTCCTCTTCACTCTCCTTCTTCTCCTCCTCGCTCAGTAGGGGGGCATCCTCACGCTCGTCGTCCAGGAAGCGGTAGAACAGGTACTTATCCTGGAAGTTGTGTTCCTGATCCACTGCAGGGTGAAAAGCCCTATCACATTACGGTACCCGTGATCACAGCATCTTCTGATGAGCATGTTCTGAATCGGCTCCACAGTGTGATTTTACATGATCACCTCCCTTCCTAGTGAGATATCGTGAATGGTTGACATAAAGGAAAATTTGGCTCTAAAGCAACACAATCTTGCTCAAACAAATCTCACACCCTGCAATGGGTACATCTATATTGCAAAATAAAATATGTGAGAGTTCTGTATTTAAAAAGTGCAAGTGGGATCCCCTTTTCCAGTTTCCAACTGTCAACATAAGTCACTCCCTTCTGTTAATATAAAATTTCCTTTATCCTTCAACTAACTTCTTTTTCCCCAATAGAATCGATTTGAAAAGATACTCTTGCCTAATCATGATGATTATATCTGATAATCCTAAATATAAAGAATGCTGATGAATGTCTCATTAATGTGTACAAACAACTCCCATGTAGAATGTTCTGGAAATGAAATCAATATCCTCTTGGGTACGTTTCTGAAAAGGTCCAACTCTTTTTAAAGCAGGTTGATGCAGATCACATCAATGTCAATCTTTTTTCTTTAATGAAACAATTTTTTATTGCCCACTCCCTTCTGACTGAAAGAGCAATGCAGTGCAGTTACAGCAAGTACAAATTCCTTTAGGCCCAGAACGTTATGGAGGGAAGACGACGTTCTGTCCCGAGTGAAGCTCTATTACCGTGGTTTAGAACTCCCTCCTCCAACAGCACCTGCCACATGCCCACAGCCTGGGTGCGAGAGTGGACACAGGGGCTCTGCTGCATCAGCCAGTCCACCAGCTCGGTCCCCACACAGCACTGCCTGTAAGAGGCAAGCAGCATACAGCACAGGCTTAGTTGGTTCCCACCCCAGGCTCATCAAGAGAGCTGCCTTCAGAAAGTGCCAATTCAGGCAACATACAGTAGGCAGAGAACGTCCATGCCATCTATCAGACAGCAGGTATGCAGATACACCCGGGCATTGTTTGAAAGCAGTCTGAGCAAAGTAGCCCTTGCTTACAGCAGTGCCCCAAACAGGAATCTGAACCTGTGACCTTCCACAAGTACAGGGCCCTAACCCTACTCCACACTGTTGTTTCTTTAGAGGATTGCTGCAAAGGTGATGCTGTCCGTAGGCTCAAACACATAGAGTGATCAGCGTGTAGCCTGTATTAAGGGCACTAAAAACCAGAGTAAATGAGAACACCTCCTTATTAACTTGAAAACTGAAAACCTAGATCTTTAGATCTCGGCACTATACGTAAATGCCTACACTGTGTGCAATACTGCAGCTGAAATGTGAATGCTAAGGACTGCTCCCTTCTAGTTCAGAGCATCTGAACCTTCTTTGTGCAAAGCTGCAAACGTTTACGGATCAGGGCCCTTTAGGCAGTGTTATATGACACAGATGTGGGCACATTATATAATGCAGGATATTTTTTCTAACACTCTATGGAATCAAGTTCCATAGATTATTAAAGCAGCAGCATAATTATTATTTACTTGTACCTGATTTTTTTTAGAAATTAAAGTCTTAAAAATAATACACATTGTGTTGAAGATGATAATTTTCTTTTTTACTTGTATCAGGTATCACTACCTCATTTACTGTGTTACTAACTCAAGTAGAATTCAAAGAACGAACTACAATAGTCAAAATTAAATGTTTTGGTTAACAGTTGTATTGTGTTTGGGGACAAAAACTCAAAAGGTCCTTGAATACAGCATTGAATTCAATCATTTTAATTTATGAAGCTTTCTTAGTAAATGAAACAAACGATGCAATATTTTGGTAATGCAAACCTGTATGTCTTCAGATGATACTTTCTATCTCTGATCATAGGGGGAGCTCGAGAAAGGATGGAGTTCCGTAAAATTTTTCCAGCCCTCAGGATCTTTTCAGATGGAACCTAAAACGACAAAAACATGGGAAATGTGAAGTCTGACTTTGTATCTGCTTGTGTTCAGGATCCCTGAAGCTGAAAATTTCCATTTTTAAGAAGTGCCGCACATAAAAAATAGCTGCTTTTCATATGAAGCTCCCGAAATCTGCATAATGGTTTTAGGGCAAAGTTTGACTTGACATTCAGTGAGTGGTGTCTGAAAAGTAAATTATGAACACAAACTGAAACACAAAGAAACATCATAATTTAAAATTGCTTACATTTAAAAACAAGATCACAATGTGAGACTAGCACGAATTGGTCCGCAATTTCCTTAAAACACCAGTAGTGGTTCTTTGTTCATAATTGTTCATGTTTATTATTGCTTTAACTTGACTGTACAGTCAAGACTGTACAAATGATATTTGAAATAAAATAAAATGTGACATGCTTATATTTTTATCAGTGTTGTCAATATTTTAAAAATTATTTGGCAGAGATGACTGTTTACAATGTACTACTTGGGGTACATTTATTAATTTTACAGTATGATGTTGTAGATTTTCCTTCTGGAGAAAAAAGGTTTTTCAAACAAATTAAAATTTAAAAGCTAGAAACCTTGTCTATATTATAAAATCTTTAATGACACTAAAAAGTTCTTCTGACCAAGAAAACAGCTTAAATTCACTATCTGTTCTGTACTACAGTTGTGGATGAAAGTGACGAAAAGTGATAGGGTTGACTAGCACAGGAGCAAAAGCTCATTAATTAGTTTCTATTTTCAGGATAAGAAGTAACAAAACGCAAAAACTTAGAATAACAATCACAGGTACAAAACATACTGTACAGTAGTTGTGTTCAACCTAGCTTACAAAGTGTTTCAGTATACTGTATGCTCAAAGCCTACATTAAGTGTTGAAACCACACCCATCCTCCTTTTAAACTTTTACCATTCATCTAAGGTGTTTTTTTAGCCTAGGACTTGTGTTCTGCAAATATCCTGAGACACTATCCTTCCCTTGTGGTCTTAATGACGTCAGACACAAAGATATGTGTCTTTCACATTTCCTGCAATTGCATTAATAGCCTTTTTCAACAAGACTCAATTAAGTGCACCGCTACTCTTAGTTTTTCCTTGTTGATAGATTTTGCAATTAACCATGCATTTGCGTTTCCAGATCATTGTTGATTCCACATACAATACTGTACACAAATGTCAACCATCAGCCCAGCCTGAAGTGTGAAGTGGGGTTTCCAGGGAAACATCATGGAAAAACTGAATCTCAATACCTTAAACAAGAGTGGTTTAGGCTTAGATCTGTGGCGCAGCTCATACGTAAACTGTTCCATATGAATTGAACAGCGCAGACAAATCCGACGAAAGATGTGAAATTCACAGCATATCAGTTCGACCTGATTGTAGCCATGACCAGTCACTGAACCATGACTAACAGATGCTGTTTCAAAACTCTTGTCAGCTGAAGCAACTAAAACATCCAGACATCTTGTGCTTCCACTCTCTGTGATGATTTTATTGAGCCACAGGGGAACACATGCTACTGTACCTGGAGATTTTATTTTATTTCTTGTAAAATAATGGTATCTCCCCATACCCTAATTCATACCTGATTTAATAATGATGTTCCTTAGTCACAAGTAGTCACTTATTCAGCAAGCACTGCGGTTTAGCCTTTGTAAAGTGTACTGGTGCAGAATGACCAAAGCACAGCATTTTAGAGATGACTGCAGTTTTGCACAACCTTGAAATGCGTCCTTCTTTAAGGTTGGCATTAGACCAAAGCTCATTTTTCATTTTTTTTTCATTTCATTAAGTTTAGTCACCTCAGTAGAGGCTTAAAGGTCTCACTAGAGGCCTTGAAAACAACACAGAAAGATGAACATCTGAGAAGTAAGAAGAGTAATCAAAAAGAGAAATTATCTGCTCAGGAGGATAAAATGAACACGTGATGAGCACATTCTGTGTGTTAAATGTAAATTAAGATAAGTTTAAAGGGAAAAGACCTTTAAAATCAAAGAAATTAAAACAAGCGGCGTCATTCTTGTGTTGTCCATATGTTTCCGGAACAAAATATTATTTGAAAGGAGAAATACAGCAAAACCGTGAGCACATCACTCTTATCATTTGAGTGAGAATAAATTATTTCATACTAGATTAGCCATCGCACACAGCAGGCTGGAAACAGGCTGAAAGGTAAATGATGTCACATTTTAATGTGCGGAAAAATTATAATGCCCTATTATGTGATAGGAACAATACCTGCACATGGGAAAGGTTATGAGATGAAAGGAAGAGAAAGGGCAATTGGTTCTAATAATACCTTATTTCTAATCCATTACTGCACTGCCTCCACAGTTTCAAACCTGTTCATACATTCCCACTGAATACATTTTGTAATTGTGTGCATGTCTGATGTCAAGACAAAATTTTTAATATTCAGAAGGTGAGAGAGGAGCGAGTTCCTTGTTCAGACATTGTTTTCTATCTGTTTTACTGACAACCTTGTGGGTTACTTCTTTCCTTTCACATACCTAAGTTCTCTCTAGGAATACTGAAGTGAAACAATTATTAGTAGTTTCAAAGGTGACATAAGCTTACCCATTTTGTGTTAAGCTGTAGGAGAAATGGAAAATGGAATAGGTGGGTCCAAATTAAGCTTTATGAGAGTATCTTTATTTTTCAGTGAGATAAGTCACAATGTCAACTTCAAATATTATAATTTTACCTCTGGATCATGCCCTAACAGCACTGAGGACAGCGATAATGTTGGGAAAATACAACTTAAAATTTTGTTTTCATCATAAGCACTATGAAACAGAGTCTTTTAAATTTATTAATTTAAAACAATAAATATTCTACAGCAAAAGTCACTTATTATTTTTTTAAGAAAATGTCAACATTATGAAACCGAAGATTTTAAAACACCTAAGTTTTGTATGAACTAGATTGTGAAGCAACTATTATTATTACTTTTTTATACTGTATAAGGAACTGTAATGCTAAGCTAAAATAAAAACAGAAGGTCCTCCATGTCTGAGATTAATTAGTTAATAAGGTCCTCCTTGTCTGAATCAAAAACACTAGTCAGGAAAGGAGCAAAAATCCATTGTTGAAGCTAAAAGACTCCTTACTATTTCTTGTCCTTCCTTGTTATAATACACATACTGTACATTGAACTGGGTTTATTAAAAGAAACAAAAAAACATGAAGGCTCTGAGTCATTGATTCAGAAAAGCTAACTGAGCACTATATAATAAATGCAATGTGCTGCTTACAAGCTATAAATCATCGTACTGTCGGACGGACAATTCTGTGAAGGATCTCTTTTGTCCTGTTTCTGCATAAGGTTTTCACAAACAGAAATTGTCAACAGCTGGTGAGTCTTTTCCTGTGCACTTAACAATGTATTACACACTCCCCACCACCAATGCATCGTGCAACTATTAAAAGATCATTATTAAATATTTAAAAAAAACACATCAATCAATCACCACTGTAATTGATCTGTGACCATTTCTGGTGGCTGATGAAGGTGCAAGTCAAGGAAAACTGACACGTTTCCTTGTGTAAACTGTGGCCCAGTTTACACAAAACATATTTGAAACACAAGAAAGTGATTCCATAATTTAATCAAGATTTTAAAATGTATTTATTTTTATATATCTGATGCAGCATTTTACTCTTTACATACTGCATATGAAATTACAACTTTAGAACATGTTCACTGAACACTAGACATACAGTAAGATCCTCATCTTGGATTAAATTATTTCAGCACTTTACTGCTTCAAATGTGTGAGCCACATTTATAGCTCATTGTACTTGCCACAAACAAAACATCCAGAAGGAGCTTCAATGTTTGCAATGCTAAATTAAGACAGAAAGAATACTTTCTTAGGTCATGAAAACAGCACCAAACGAACTATTGTGGTTATTTTTAGAGAATGTGGTGTTTTGACAAGGCACTTGCTTGGCCCATACTGTAGCTCTTTTCAAAACAACACGCAAATCCAAATATTGTGAAAAGGTCATTTCTAAAATTCTCATGCAAAAGGTGACTTCTTATCTATGTAAACGGGTAAGGAAATCTCCAAACTGTCTATAATGAGAGGTGGGGCAGGAATTACTATAAATGTCTACGTACACCGAAATGGAATGTCTACTGCTGTCTCTGTTTAAATTTAGAAATTTTAAACAAACCCCGCTTTCCGTTTTTTTTCTAGGAACCAAGAGACTGAAGTGGATGCTGACACATTGGTCCACACGTAAGCAAAGTAGGTAAATAATTGTGCCTCACGTATTTCTCATTGTGAAGATCTGTAATGAGACGGCAACATCTTAAAACCTCCCCAGTAAACCCATTCAGGGGCGGATGCACAGGAAATCAACTTCAGTTCCAAGGTTGTTTTGCCAAAGTCGCTGACAGCACAACTTATGAATTTACACGTTAAATCATGGAAAAAGAGCAGTGAGAGAAAAACCTGGAATGTAATGGAGAAATTAAACGAAGCAGGTCTGGGAATGATCCATTTTCAATTCAATTCAGTCTGTTTCGGTTCCTCTTGCCTGGGAGATACCAGAATTCAAACTGAAAACTGGTTAAATAAATAAAGTTTTTTTTACAATTTATGCTGTTTAATCCCAGTATGTTAAATATTTCAGCCCTTAGGTTTAAAACGTTCGGTGTGACTTCTTGTGAGAGGACCATTTACTGTTCTGAAGTATCTGTTATTTAAAAAAATTATCAGATTCTCAAGGGGCCTTTATATAAAAAGTGCAAATGCATTTTCCTGATATTCTCAAGAATAAACCACTGTAAATGCACCTTCGCCTTTTAGTTAATCAACTTACATTAACTCTGCGGCATGCCTGAAGAAGATTCTCTCTGATTACACAAGCTTAATCTCCAGGAGGTGTTCAAGGAAAATGGAACCCTGTCCAGTACATCACTTTGCACTTAATATTTGTTAGGTCATATTGCTGCACTGTTGTTAATAGCCATGGGTTATTTTTATGAAGATGACATTATTAATTTAAAGAGGTATACCTACCTTATTCAGATTTTTAGAGATGGATCCTAAGGCATTATTAGTCATGTTGTCCTTGTCCGGCATTCCTAAAAATAAAGACAAAAGATTCTCAAGAATCGTACCCGTAGCGAAGGAAGTTTCAGTTTTGGCTTCTTCTATCCATCTTTTAAGCATGAGGACTATGTGGCATTCAGAGTATTTCATATCAGAATAAGGGCTATATTTAAATAAATTTGAGTAAGTGGGGAAAAAACAGGTTTGTTTTTCAGGGGAGCGAGGGTGGAGGGGAGAGAGTTCTTTCAAATTTTAACCGTCTACTGAACACTGACTTGCAAATTCAAAAGTCTGTGATGGCATTTTGTCTTTAGTGCAAGTCTCTTCATCATTATAAGAATACAGGGCCATACTGACAAGTGCTAAAACTCCCTTCATACTCCCTGCTATTCTACTGCAAATATTAAAAGCTTTATATTTATTTATATTATATATATAAGACCTGATTTATACGCTGGAAATGTTACTGTAAGAAGAAGCCATTATTAGGAAATGAAGAAATGAGTATATGAATTGTCAAATTTAATAAGAAACCACCATCCATCATACTGTTATAAATTCATCACTTCATTGTGTTTGTAAAATATGAAATCTGTAATGATAATTATGATGTGGAGATAATTGCTTTGATCATTGTAGAAAGTGGCAGACTTTTCAGTTTGATGATTAGCCATAAACAGTAATAAATTAGTCAGTAATTTTGTTTTAATATTATATTATGTAATATATAATATCAACATAATAACATATAGCACAACGAACGTGTCATCAACACCCACAAATTTCAGATCACTAGTGCTGATGTAGGCATCAACAAAACATCTCTTGAGAACACAAAATGAAAACAGTACATAACAATGTATTACAGCTGACCCAAGCATTTCGCATATTTCATTAAGACTTATATAAGAGTCCTTGTGTGATGCAGATTGCCAATTAGTTTGTACACGGATGGATGATTTCTCCTGCATGTCTTAATCAGAATAGTTTTGTTTTACTTTCAATTAGAATCGGGACATTTGTAATGTATTTTTTGAGGTATCTCACATTCAAAATATAGTAATAGTCGAGGCAAAAAAAACTGCTCTTTTTTGAGTACAATTATTATTTCAAACACGTTATAATTCAGTTCAAAGGAAAGAAAATCAAATTTTTCAGGAATACAGTATGAACACATTAAATAACATCAAAACCTCCACCTGTGCTCGGCCTAGTCACATTTGTACAGTATATTAAATATTGCTAGCTGCTTCAACAGAGGTACTGTTAAAACTTCTCTTGTTCACAACCCTTTAATCTAAACTGCATAACAGTAAGAGTTTATTTGATTGTGAGCTCCCTTGTATGTTATATTTTGCCAGAAGCCCAGTGCAACTTCTATTGCTGCCTTATGAAAGATGCATTACCACAGTGAGTTGGCATAGTTTTTCAGAGTTTTCCTGTGGTTTTACCATGAATGTGTTTTGATTTGTTCTTGTTTCCCACATGCTATACCACAAATCCGTAAGGGCTGCAGTCTCTTTAACCACTGTAGTATGACCAGTTTTTGCAGTACAAAGCATTGTATTGCGGGTTCAGGCGAAGGTAATTAAAAATGACAAACTCTGCACTGATAAGGAATGCAATACACAGGGAGATATAATAAAGAAAGAGACTGGCGTGCAAAAGAATTCAGCATGATCCAATTACACTGTTAAAGAAATTAACTTAGACCTGTTCTCAATATTAACAAACAGGAGTGTACAGTGACAGTTACGAATTTCAACAAAATATCATGCTATTGAAAGTGAAGATAACAACACATTACAGGGGAGCAGCAACGTTATTTTAAGATTTTGGGGTTAGAAAGAAATAGCACTGATGAGTGCCTTTCAAACCACAATAAAAGTGAAATCTAACTTGTTACTTGTAAAACTTTTGATTTCCATAACAAATAGACTGAATTCCCAGGTATGTGCAGTGCCACTTTGGGTGATTCAGAACGAGGCAACAAAACTTCCGGTGACGTGTTGCGGCCTTATTACATAGTTGTGAATAAATCTCTTTTAATCCAAATTCAATCCAAATATATTGCTCTCAATTTCAAGACATTCCCAGACAAAACTGGTCAGTTTTGCCTACAAATACTACTTGTTGACTCTGCATGCAGATCACTTTGGAATGCTTCTGCCATGAAATGTCTGCTGCACAACCTGTACTTATCCGTTCATGCTTCTCATTACACTAGTCACTACAGTGTCTAGTGAGCAGGAAGGGCCGCATCATCTTGCAACTCCTGCAAACTGTCGAGACCAGCAGTTTGCAACAACATGGCAAATATCCAGTACTTTCACAAAGTTTCCGATTCTGTGCTTAATTTGAAATTGATCTTTTGTTCTTCTACAAGGTCAATGAATTTATCCTGTTAACGAGATTCAATTACCAGTCTGAGAAATTGGGACAGCAGTTTCCCCTTTAACATTAATACTATATGAAGAGCAGTGTACTCTTTTATTTTTAATTTCAGAATAAATCTGTAAGGATCAGGTTGCTTCAAGTAAAAAAGCCTATTTTTAGCCATCATTATTCAGCTTCTCTGTAAGCAGTAGGAATGTCATCTCACAGTGTGTTCTGCTAGTGCATAGTGGAAGGTACTGAGAGATTTTGAAGGTACTCTGTCAGCATTTTCGCCACTTCCAAAAATAAAGATTTCAGTAATATCCTCACATTAGATCCAACTTCAGCTATAGCCAGAAGAAAGGCAATACTCACTGTCACTGCTGGGCCCTGTTTCCATAACACCATAGGGAGGGGCCAGCAGTCCAGCCATATACTGTCGATATTTCTAAAAAAATGAAGAACAGATATTCATTTTAAAAAGAACATATTTTCAGCAGCCTCTTTTCACGTCTGCACTTGCTAAGGAGTCTGGCTCTAAATCCTGTGTTGTTTTACTGTAACAGTAAATTACCATCTGCTATTTCAAGAGCGCATGTTTTTCTGTGGGCAAATCTGAATGGTTTTAATTTTCAGATTATTTCATTGAAGCCATGCAATTTAAAACACTCCTGTTTTAGCGGCTTCTTTCCCTGTCTCTCTATTAAAATGACAATCCAGTGTTATGTATTTATGCAGCTGATTTTCACAGCTGGCACTATAAAGCTTTATAACTGGAATATAATTTAGATTCTACTTCAAACGGCTTCAGAATGTCACCCTGCTCCTTGTGGGAAGAAAAAAATTTAAACTATTGTTCTGACCTTGATATTTCACATAGATTAGGTTATCTATAATCCAACTCATTTAACACTTTGTTGGAATATTAAGCCTTTCTGTAAACTAGAGCTCAAAGCACAGGCATCACAACATTTCAAGTAAATATCAGATGAAGTACATTAATTTCAGAAAATAATTTTCAGAGCATGTTTGTCTACTAAAGAGTGTTAATATAGTTAATATAAACTGTCATTTAAGTAATCCCATAATTTGCATTAAATGATATTTAATTCAGTTGATATGAGTTAAGTGCTGAAATTCCTGCTGTTTTTCCAGTTTTTGTACTGAACGGCATTTACACATCTGTCAAGGTCCTTTTCAGTTTCAAGGATTGGTTCAAACTTAATTACCCTAACGAGAAGTTAGCACTGAATGATATTGATCTGCATCCTTATGGCTCTTATGCATCCTTATGGCTCTTACCACAAAATGTTCAAAGTCTCTTCTGAACCATCTTCATAAAACTGCATTTAAAAATCCAAAGTTCTGCAAATGTGCAAAAACAGCCATAATTTGAAAACTTACAGAATACACAGGTCAGCTTCAGGACTCATGAGCACCCAAGATGGATTAAACATACAGTATTTACCATCTATACTGTAGGTTGGTTGCTGAAGGGGAATAACTGACCACTTCATAATAATTTTGAATTGTCTGATAAATTCAAATGTCACAGAATGTAAATTAAAAACATCCAGTGATTTTATTTAGAACATGTTCCTCCCTATGCTCAATCCCATTCTACAAACAATTCCACTATACACTCAGAAGTACGTATGACAGATGAAATGAATACATTTCTAGTTCACAGATCTCCAGGATTGTACATTAGCCTGGAGTAACTGCAGTTGATCTTTCAGGTATTATCCACACAGGTAAAAATCTCCCAGGTTCATATCAGATGCCAAGGGTAGCCCAGCCAGAACTCTGGCATGGATATCAGGAAGCCTTTGCAAAACCTCCGGAGTCAAACATTTTGCGCATAAAGTCGTCAGGGAATCATGAACTTTAAGCAGCCTAGGAAAATCCATTTTCAGAATCTAAAAAGAATTGCGACTCTGATACGGACATTTCAGCCAGACACTTCATATTCTCGTGATTTTAAAACAAGTTGAATAACTACTGTTGCACTAGGGTTCGGGGCAGCAACTTTCACAGACACAATTTTCCATCCTTTTTAAGACACCTGTGTTTCTTATTTACAGTACATAACATACTTTAAATGCTTAGAAAGATCTAATGAATAAAACAATCTTCCTGTATAATGGGTTTTTGATCAGGTAAAGCTTTAATGGCTGATGATATTAGCCATGTTGTCCTGCTTTTATGATTTTTATTCAGGTACTCTGCAATGCAGTATTGATATCCAGTGCAGTAAAGACCTGATAACTAAGATAACTCTGTTGAAGGTTTTAAAATAATGCACATCTGTGATACAATTTCTACATACCTTTACTACTTAGATTACTTACTGAATTAAAATAAAATTTAGACCTTATGACAAAAGTTATCTGCAAATTTCAGATACAAGAGCATTTAGAATCAAGTATGAACATGGACTAATGGGTGTTATAACGTTATGAACTGGTCTTTCTTTTAAATAAAAATGGTAGTGTTTTAAATATTTGTAAGTCAAACAAAATAGTTCTTAAGAATGACAGAAAAACGACCAGATCACCAGGCTGTAATGTGGAACTCACATAGTTAAATTCATCCTGATTTGCTCAAGTGTTTTAAATCTAGAGTTTCTTATCTCTGTGGATTGTAGGGATTACACAAGATTACACCTCTAAGACCAATACAGACAGGGAAGTTCTCATACTGCTTTGCACAAACAAGAACAAAAAACTGCATCAATTTGTAACCTTTCATAGTTAAAAGCAAGGTGCACTGCGTAAGGTAACAGGTTAAACTCCGTCTTTTATTAATTTTATATATGTTAATTTTCAATTATGGATGAATCCCAGTTAAAGATGTAATTTGAAAATGTAATTACTAAAACTGTTTGATTTAAAAAAAATACAATCAAAGTACAGACAGTCCTAGAAAGAAATGCCATAAATTACCTTTCTACATTCAACACAATTAAACACATTTATCATGCAAAGAAGGCACAGAGCCATAAATGAGTGAAATGTGTTGTAGGTTTAGATCTCTGGAACACTAATGTTCTGTCTTTTTGTTGAGCGTGCTTTGATATGGCTTTCATCTCCTGTCCATTCACATTTTGAACATGGCATTCTCATCCCTGGAATGCAATTATCTGCAATGAAGAATCGCAGGTGGACTATCTGGACTGTGCAAATTAATGTAGAGCAAAGAATGTTTGAATTTCTATTTAGATTTTACTCATACTTTTGATATGAAAGTGATTAAAATGGAAACGAGGAGCCAGGCTACATTATATTCAATAAAATGCTAGCTTTCTTCCTGTCATTCACAAATAATGATTTGATCGATGCAGGATCAGAGAAACTGCACCAGATCTGACAAGAACAGAAACAGATTGTTTGCTTCCACCAAAATTCACTCATATCCCATGATTCAAGAGTTCACAACGCATTGCCCAGCTGGTTCCTTCAGAATCTATTTTTTTTTCCAAATATTTCCATTCCGTGCCTGTTGGCCCTCAAAAAGAAAAGCAAAAGCAACTGCACCTGCTGTTCTGCTTTCTGTATTCTGGATAACATGTTAAGGTAGACATTTTCCAGCTCACAGAGCTGTGCTGTTTAGACCCTGTGATATGAAATACAGTACATGCCTTTGCTTTTCATCTTCCCAGAGTCCTGTAATCAAATACAAACAGGAATCTATAGTCAGCACTACAGTGTGGACCTCATAAAAGCACTAACCACAGAGCAATCTGTTACCAGATGGCAATTTGTTGTCAAAGGTTGGATAACAAAATTAAATTCTACCTACTGCAGCTTGCTAATCACATTCACTACCCTTAAAGCTAAACAGCCTTCTCTTTCAATTAAGTAACATATTTAAAAAGCCCAGTTGCTAATGCACTTGCTTTAGCTGCAAATGTAGATAAAAACAACAAAGATGGGTTCCACATATTAAATTACATATTGATAACATTGGAATAATAAAATAAAATTAACTCACACAAAACCTTCTTTCTAAATATCACATAAAAACAAGACATTAAAGTTAGCGATGCTAACCACTATGCCACTGTGCCAAACGGGAAATGTATCTAACCTTAAATTTGGATCTTTTTTTTTTCAGTTGAAATATTCAGCATTAAAATGGACCATGCAGATTAATACACGACGAACCTCGGGAGAACAACTGTGTAACAACTGAAGTCATCTCAGCTTGCATCTTAAAAAAGTTTCCACTTAAAAACTTTAGAAATACTTGCTCAAAGCCCAGCTGTGTAAGAGCAGCTAGAGTCTGCAAGTGTGCCACTAAAGCTTGTGAAGATGTCAATAAAAGCCATTGACTGGATAATTTAAATAGTGGATTTACAGGCAGGCGGATACCCCATGGGATGTGTTATCTAAATCACAGTAGTAAAGGCTGCTCCAATAGGAGTTTATTAGGTTTGTGGCAGGTGCATGAAAGCACTCAATTAAGACAGCCCTTCTCTTCACTGACTGACCCCAGATTCTCTGCAGTATTAGAACTGCTCCCTGGAAATTAAAATAGAAAACCACTGCTGTTGAGGTGACATTCAAAATGTTCAAACGGGATAATGAAAAAAGGGTTATTTCTGCTAAATGACTAAATGAAATGTAAACATGAACATATTGTATTAGTGCTTACAGTACTTCTGGTACTGTAGCTATGGTAAAAAAAATATCTATATATTTTACCATACAGATGAAAGCAAATGACAAGACTATATCACTCGGGCTATTTTCTGCACAATAATTGTGTTTTAGTCACAAATACAAGAAATTGTGCACAATTGCCACCAGAAGATTAATCATGATCTGTAAATGTCACTTATTGGACAATTATTTCCTGGTGTCTCTTTTCAAAATTCTCCAACCAAGCTAGGCTCCATCACGTCGCCTCAGTAATTAGTCTTTAATTCACTCAAACCCAATTCTAGAACTGAAATTAACACTTCACAATAACTGAATCCATTAGTATCTTCTCACCAAAGTGTTCTGCTCCTTCAGATTAAGCATACTGTATGTGTATTTAATATTCTACCTCATAATCACAGTATAAAAACTACAGAGGCCCATAACTGTTAGCTGGAAATAAGTTGCAAAATTGGGTTCTTATAATGTCTAAATAATAATATTTTAATCGATCAAATTCAAGTGATATGTGACACATTTAATTCAAATATATTTTTAAGTGTGTTCATGCTCTGCTACAGAGGTAGTTGTTCTTAATAGCACTATACTCTCAAAAATAAGGCTGTTCCAAAAGGGTTCCTAATTATTTTTAATAACATCCATGCACACTCTCACAACCACCTTGAACTTAATTCAAATGCTGCTCATGAGACATCTGTGGGCACTAGATAACAAATCAACGATCTAACCTTGTAAAGAACTGTAGTGTTTGCTGGAACCAGAATCAAATATGACAAGCCATCAGCATTCCTGTAAGCTCTCCCAAAGGGAACAAACACTTAGACTGAATCATCGAAATGTCTTCATCATTATACCATGGCTGTATAGCAGCAGCACTAACAACATCTCGAGAGAATTCTACTGTAGACCAATAATTACAGTAAATTAGATTGGATTTTTAAAACAGCATGAGTCAAAAGGCAGGCTCATAAGTCATTTGTATCAGCGATCCCCCAATTTAGGGTAATGCACTGCATAATCAGATATCACCTCTATGACTGCAGCTTTCTATTTTTAAGTGCTCAGATTCTGATCAGATGCTTCATCCTTTTAGACTGTCTAGTTGCAAGCACAGGACTCAGTTCAGTCTGAAAGAATATTAGTGCATTTATTTTTGTCATGTTCATCTCAATTTGAATCATAGTGTTATATACTGTACATTACCAATTTTACCTAAAGTTTATTGGTGGAAGGTGTCTCAAAATGTAAGAAAATATTCCTTCTTTTACATCCTACTTCCCTTCTCCAATATGGATCCTCTTTATATCTATAACTAGTGATAAATAAAAACCAGAATTTTTTTTTAAATACCTCGCCTTTTCGTACCATAACAATATTTATTATTTACTTTATCTGTTTAAGTAAAACAAAATTATCTGCTGGTATTGCAAATGACTTCTTTGTGTACTGTATATAATTCACGTCACTAGAGAGAGAACACTGGTTGCCTGCAATCATCACGCTCACTTTAATGTGCATATCCAGGCTGCAGCCTCCAGAAATTCTGTGCTAATACCAGCTTAGTCACATTAAAAAGTCTTGGATTGATGTATCTAATGTTGTTAAGTCCTTAAGATCATAATACTTATAAGAAGTACTCAGAGCAATGCATCACCCAAGCAAATGCTTAATGATTTTGTCGGAAATAAATATTTAAACAAACATCACTGTGGCAGTGAGTGGGGATAATGAAATGTTTTGCTCTTAATACTATATAACATCATCATGTAGTATTAGAAGGTTATGGTTTAAGGCATTGTTGAGTGGATTTTGTTCTGCTTGGCAAAAAGCATAAAATAGCATGATCTCATATAAAAAGGGGAGAACACTTCTGAGGATTTAAGATTTGAAAAGGGAACATAGTTTGCAGCTCTCTTTGAAGGTTCATTCTGACGAAAGTCACAAGAACCTAATGTGATGTTTGCAAGTCAAAAATTAATGCTGACAGGCACAACTACTGTAGATATTCTAACAAGGATGATTGATTTTCAATATGATGATAGCTAATATACATAATGATAAGTACAATATTATCATTTTGATGAGCAGTTACAGCTTTGCTTGTCTTCAAATAACAGATATTTTCTTAACTAAAACGTACAAATGGTATTTTGCATTGTTTTCTACATATACTGAGAGCCATTAAAAATTCACCATATGTTACCAATATTGGTTTGTTGCATTTTTAATGTCTTGAATTGTATTATACTGTGTATCCAAAAAGATTCAGCACAGAGAAAATGAATTTGAATAATATATTGCGTAGCTAGAGAAAACAATGAGAAAGATATGTTATCCCTTGGTCTTGCAATCTAACCACAAATTGTCAGCATTTAAAATCCTGAATATACTGTCAAATGCAGTCACCGCAAACCCACATAAGAGGTCAACTTTTATTAAAGAGGTTTCAATTAATAAATGTTAAGGTTTCCACTTTCTCAAGAGCACAGAGAGAAATGCTACTGTCTGGGACACTCACTGTGATGAGGCCTGTTTGACTGACTCTGCAAGGTCTATAAAGAATATCCCCCAGTGTTTCCTTTGAGATTAATCACATTTTGACAGCCATCTCTTGCCCCTCTTTCATTTAAATGTGCCGTGATATACCAGTGCAAAAAGCACAGAAAGTAAAATTAAGTGCAACAAAAACAGGGCAGCTGATTGGTAAAGCTCATGGAAGCTGTAAAATAAAGTAGCATGTAAGCATGCGTAATACAAGGCTGCTTCCAAAATGTGTAAACAAACATCTGTAGTAAATGTACATATTGTAAACATTAGTGTTTTTTGAATCTAATAAGTATCTCACAAAAGAGTTAACAAAAATAGTAATGTTGTCATGGCAGTCAATTTACTGTAGATCACACATTTACTGTAGATCGTTGTAAAATGTTGGAATCTATATTAAAAAGGCTTCAGATGCACTGGTGCAATCCCTTAAAGACCCAACTGTGCTTGGAGTCTAGTTTCCTTACATTGTGGTGGAGTGCCTAGTAAAGGCACCAACGTCTATTCGACACTAGCCCAGAAGTGAAGGCCGAGCTAGGTGTGAGTGATGACCTAGGAACTTAGCCCCTCTGGGTTCATGAGCAGCCAGACTCATCTCCATGGTCAGCTGACCAGAGGACACCTGCTAATTTTCAGCTCTCCCTTTCCACATTATACACACCATAAAGCGTGTAAGTGATCTACTGTAAGTAAAATAGCAAATAGGTACAAACAACTTCTATCGCTTTTACAGAAATAATAAGAAATAAGAGGTTTGTGTCTTTTTTATCAAGTTCTCCGATTGTGGGAGAACCAAACCACTCTCTCATCTTCACTTTAGCGGTTTAGAAAAAGGACTCTTATTCTTCAAAAGAATAAAACATTTCATGTTATTTGAGCAAATAAAGAATTATTGTTCTTTACATATTAGGTCCAAATATTTAATTGTGTGGTAAATCTGGGAGTATTTTCACAGATATTGCTGTTATTCTATAGTATAACACAGAATGAAATACTTCTAACAAAACAGTTCATCATATTTTTATAATAACAAAAAGATAACCTTTATTCACAGTTCTTTATTTCACTATTTACCCTCTTAAAAGAACAATCTGTTTATACAGTATATAAATATATTCAGAGTGGTGGCAATGAAGGCAGGGAGATACTGTATATATATTGTGTGAATGCACAAATTATCTGATACTGAAAGCATTCAACCAGCTCTGCATACCTTTAATTCTAAGTGTGCTGTGAGAAAACCAACACAAAATACCGCCCACAGCATTTAAACACAATCCTAAATAAATAACGTGAGATAATAAGCAAATATCACATTCCAAGCAGGTTAAAAAACACACACTGAAAACCACTGAGGGCACACACCTCTTACATTGTTCAAAGAAAAGAAGGAAAAAGCCGGACTCACCCAGAAAAGTTACCTCACAGACCCATGTGTGAGAGCCGTCCTGGGTCAAGTTCAGCTTTCTCCGGGCTCTAATCTTTGTGCAGAGCGTTCACACTCCAGGCACGTGCCTCATGCCTCCGTCCTAAGAGGGACGGCACAGCCCATCAATTTCTCTCGCTCCAGACGTAAAAGCCACAGCCTGGGTTCGACAGTGCTCTCCCCAGCAGACTCCCATTCGCCTCCCCGGGCCCCCCACTGCTAAGCTGACCATCGGATTCACACCAACCCAGCCCAGCGGTCCAGGGGAGCCAGAGCCCACCTCGCAGTTGCTAGGCGATGACCGCATTCCAATCATTGCGCACTGCCGAGTGCTGCTTCTCCCCAGCACCTCGCTGGCGGGGTGGAAGAGAGACGCGCCAGAGCTGCTGGCGGTCCTGCCAGGCAACTGCTGCACGGAGCTCCATCAATAATTTAAACTGTTAAATGGTACTTACACTGCGCGCACAGATGCACACTCGAAATGGCCACCAGCCTGTGTAAACCCACATTCAACACTGCACTGCAATAGTTGGAAGAGGGCGTCCGGTATCTCCACAGAATTACATCTAATATATAGAAACAATCTTTCAAGGACATTGTCTCTGACAAATAGAGACATACAGTGCTCTATTAAACAGTTAAATACAGTTTAACTCCCAGAAGACGACATGAACATGCCTTTCTCTGGTTAGGGTAGGCCTAATTTTCGGCACTTCACTGCTTCACAAAATTTATTGAATTATCACACAGTGTGCTTTGTAAATGCATCTAGGATATTCCCAGGGCCTCTTTCTGTGGTTTTAAAATTGATCCTAACTTAATCTGAAATAGTACTGCTGGTTAAACTAAGCACTCACCCCACGTTATTGCTCATTAATGATAATTACCTTGTTCCTGTTCCGGCATCAATCAGACACCTCACAACATCTAAATCAAGATGAACTTTACCACAGATTGTAGATGACAACCTCAAAGCAAAACAATATTGCAGAATTCCTTGTCCTCTTTTCACGTTATCAATTCTATGCAGCACTGGCTTTCAAGGAAAAAATATTTTTTTGAGGACTGCCTTAAGCTGATAAAAACATTGAACCAGATGCATTAAAGTCTGAAGAGGCACTTTCTCCAGTGAGCAAGTATGACTGTAGGGAATCAGGTGGTGGAATGTCTGTTGGTTGAACATTTATGTAATCATGTTCACAAAGACCTCTTTTGCTGACAGGCTCAGGCTGTCGGGACCTCTATAAACCCTTCACAAAGGCAAGAAAAGGACACAGACCGCAAAAAACATTGCAATTTAAATAATGAGAAAGACACTCTATCTTGAAATCATAGTCTTCTCTTGCTGAAGTGCCTCATGGAAGGGAATTTACTAACTATTTTTGAAAATCAAAACAACTGAAAATCATTTTGCATGTGTAGTAAAAGAATCACAACAATTATGTAAAATCTTTCCATATATATACGTACTGTATATGTGTTTTGTGCCACTTACAAAAAACAAAATCCACTAACTTCTGCTGCCAAATGTGCTTTACAAATGTACTTTACAAGTGTCTGTTTCATTGGAATATGTATCTAATTTGCAAATCATTCTACTACCTTAATCCATCGTGTTATGAATGAATTAATTCCCTTTTTGTAGTAGTAGGCTATAGAAACAAATATTGTATGGTGATTTGCAAGTTGTGTGTTGTTTCGTGCAGAGCAGACCAGTATATCTAGATTTGAATGCTCTGCTTTGTAAGGTTTTTACCACTGTTCTGCATTTGTAGAGTTCTAGCAGAAGCACTCTTTCAGAGAAATAAACATATCCTGAAGACATACTGTATGACTTCTGTTGAAGCAAATAACCTAAAAACACATAAAACCACAACACACGAGACCTCTTGATTTAAAACAAAGGCCAAATTATTATGTAGAAAAACTCTTCATGTCTACTTATATAATTATTTTAATTATCTAATATTCTAATATAAATTTGGAAATCTCATTGCTATACTGTATTTACATTTACCAAGGAGAACACACCTTTATAATGACCCTCAATATCTGTGACAATAAAATGGTCCATTTATTAGCAAGTTTTATTTTTGAAATGACAACCTTATTATCTTACAGCCTTGCTCTCAGCCTAGTTCTATTTTGTTTGTGGAAGCCGCAAAATGCTGTACTCTAGGTTTCCCTAGGAGTCATTTTAGCTGCCTGGCAGATAAGACAAAGCAAGCAACTGACAATAGACTGTTTTCAAAAGCAATTATATGTCACGTCTCTTCAAAGTAGTCCAGAGCTCATCCATCCAGCTACCAGTTTGTTTTTGGACTGTGGGAGGAAACCAGGGCACCACACAAACACAGGCTTCACACAGATAGCACCCCAGGTCAGAATTGAACCCCGGCCCCACTACTGCGAGTCAGCAATGCTAACACCTGGACCACTGTGCTACCTCCACCAGAGCTTATACTTTGGACATAAATTATATTTGTCAGGATAGATTTCACAAATCTTTTGTACGGTATAACTTCCATCTTCTTTAGCTGTTAACAAAAAGAAATAGCATTTATACGAAAGTTCTACATTGCCAACAAAACACATACTGTAGTTCATTTCCAAACTTACTCACAGCAGACTTCTTGGTGACAAGTTCATTAAGACCTAATCCATCCATCTATTTTCTCACTGCTTCTTCCAATACAGTGTCACTGGGGAGCCGGTGTCTATCCTGGCAAACAACAGGTACAAGGCAGGATCCACCTCGGACTAGACAACAGTCCATCACAGGGCAGACGAACAGACACAAACACACTGACGCCAGGGCCAGTTTTCAGAGAACTATTTATTATTGAAAAAACGATGTAAGTTCTGACCTCTTTTAATGTATAGACAATGGATTACGTACCTACTGTATATGCACAGTGCATCAAAAGCAAACTGAGTGTAATCTCGTTCAAATTACAATCCACCTTACATTTAACACAATAATATTTTAGTCCACAAGGCTAAATGGTAAAACAAAAACAAAAAACAAGTCATAAATAATATTGTTATCTTTAATTATCATGTATATGCACTGTATACTGTATATCTTGCTTTCTCGGAAGACGACTGGAGTTCAGTCTGGACAAGACTGGCCAGTTTCCTTGGGGCCTTTCTCTGTCCGTGCTACTTCCTGTTAATCAGTTTTCCTGCTTACAGTAAAAACCGTCTGGCTCTTCTGAATGTTTGCTTCGCTCAAGGGCAGCACGTGATGTCACTCCCCACCCGACTCTACCAAGATGGAGACTTTAAGGCCAAAGTTCAGGGTTTTGACTTTCATTTTAAGGCCAACTTGGGCAGGATTCAATATGAAGATTCATGATATGTAAAAGGTCAAGCAGGTAGCTGCGACAGCATGCATAGGCTGCAAAAGAACAAGTAAAGGTTTATTCCAGCTGAAAAAGAGAAGAGAAGAAACACAACGTTTCAGCTGTTGAACTTTCTTTAGCCTTCTTCACACTTGAAGAAGGTTCCACAGCCAAAAGGCTGTGTTTCTTCTTTTCTCTTATCAGCTGGAATAAACCTTTATTTGTTCCTTCTTGCTATGTATAGTATACAAGAAAACAGGACGACAAAAAAGGAGCAAAACAGAAATATAAAAAATCATCCAATCAGTAACATATCCATTAGTTTACTTTTCAATTCAGTTTTACAGAGATGTTTACATGAATACAAGGGGCTTTTTAATCTTTTTGGGGTTTTTTCTTTAAAAGGAAAACTCCATTTGCTTACATTATTTTAGAAGGAAATCATGAAAAGGAAAGATCACTAAAGTGTTTGGTTTTAAATATCTTAGAAGTGCAGTCAGATTTGAGGAGTTGATACTTGCTGAATACTGGGTCGAGCACAATAATCGCATTTTTTACATAGCTGCAAATATTAGGAAGTTAAAAGTGAGAGGAGGTAAACTGGCCCATCTCATTCATTCGGTAGCTACAATAGTAATTTATTACTCCAATAATTTCCAATCAGGCCATATCCAAAGGACCTATAATCACACATATTAACAGTGTATATTTTAAATATTCATATGTGAAAAGTTTCTGATGAAAAACAACATCTGTTTTAGGAAATCCAGAGAGAAAAAGGCACAACATGAAACTAAATGAGTCCACTGCTCTACTCCCAGTGAGCAGACTTGCTGCTTTTAAACCCTGCGGATTGTTTCCCTCATTACTTTACTTTTTCCAGCTAAAAATGGATTTGAGAATGCACGGTTCTTGAAAAACACACTTTGACTATCAAGTGCACTCAGTGAATAATGGATTTTCACACTTTAATGAGTTTAGGTATGTTAATATCCTCAAATCCAGCTCTCAGTTTCCCCTGAAAGGACAGATTCATCCAGTGCATCTTTGAAGACATTCTCATTGCCATATTCCTCCTTCTTAGATCAGGATTCGGGATGATTCACTGAAAATCCTGTTATTGTGCTTAACATTTCAGCGTGTGCATTTCATGTTCACATACAGTGCAGTTATATGTTTGATCTTGGAGCAAAATAATAGTTGTTAAACAGCCACAAAGCAAAGAGCTAAAACAAACAGAAAATGTGTTGATTTCAAATTAGTCCTGACATTGTTTTTGTTCTCTAAATAATTGATAAATGGCCTAGAAAAAAATAAGTATGTTAGCTCAAGCAGTTTTTTTCACAAAAGGCTTATCAGCCTGCCTCTTGACTGTTCCCTCACTCAATGATCTAAGCTGAGGTCAATGAGAAAAAGAAAATGAAGGATTTTATGTGGATAATTATACAGATATAAAGCACTAATATGACCTCATTATGATTATTGTTTAAAATGTTAGTCATCATGTTACAAATAAAGATATTGCTACACTGGAATCAGTCCATAATCACTATTAGCGTTCTGGCACACTATGGCTGCTGTCGCATCATCCAGGTGGATGCTACACATTGGTGGTGGTTATTATTATTATTATTATTGATGTCCATCCAACCATTTTCTAAACCACTATACAGTATCTAGTACAGGGTCACAGGGGAGCCAGAGCCCAACCTGACAAGCAACGGGCGCAAGGCAGGATACAGCCTGGTTAGGATGCCAGTCCACTGCAGGGCACACACAGACACAGACACGAACACCAGGGCCAATTTACAGAATGAATTAACCTGAGAGTATGTGTAGGAATGTGGAAGGAAACCAGAGCATCTACACAAACGCAGGGAGAACATACAAACTCCACACAGATCGCACCCCAGGTGTGGAATGGAACCCAGGCACTGCAGGGCAGCAATGTTAATCACTGCGCCACTGCAAACAGGGGAAAGTCTATATACAGCATCGATTCTGCGCTTTAAACTATAAGAAACAAAGAATTTGAAAATTTTGAAAAGGGACAACATTCATGTAAATAATGCATTGCAAATTAAAGACATTTGTTGCAATTTTCTATTGCACTTGCCTTTTACAGGTTGCAACTCAGCAGAGATCTTTCACAAGCTTTCCTCATTACAGCGATCTCGGACAGTCCTGATAACTGACTTCACAAAGCTGTGAGTCAGCATACGCTTCTGACACGTGAAAAAAACAGCCTATAAGAGTTTGTAAAACAGAAGGAACTGTTCTCTGTAATGCCTTTGCCCACCATACAATCAGATGCCTGTCCACTGTCATCCAAAAAGCCTATGTTTCCTACATTCTCACCTACATGAAAAATGTATGTTGATCATTTGCCCGAGACAGTATAGCCTTGAAAATAAAAACTATAAAAATAGAAGCTTATTTTTCATATAGTACGATTTTGACCAAAATAGTTCTAAATCCCTCAGTGTGAACAATTACAGATCTAGACAGTCACATGCTGGAGGGCTTGAGATCTAAATGAATGAGCTGCATGCATGTAAAGTACATGTCTGTCACAGAGATTCTAGGTCTGCATCTTGACTTCTATAAACAGCTGGCTGTTTTACCTAAATTCGTAACACAAAATGCTGAATTGGGGAAGAGCTATACAGTGTACCAACACTGATGTGATATACAGCAGCACCATTAAAATATATTATGTTGATATAAATCACAATACTGTATATTTTTTACTGAAAAAATACAAATGGGTATGAATTAGGGCACACTTTAAAAACTGCACTTTTGCTGTTTGTGCTTCAGCAAATCAATGGTCAATCCATCCAGTTTGTGCAATGGGTGCACTTACTGTTTACTAAAATTATGGAAATCATCTATTATTTTTGAGCTGTATTATAAAACATCCCAAACCAACAGGAACCGAAACGTAGCATGAATGCAACATCTTAGTCTTTGTATAAAGTATTTTCTCTTCAGCTGTATTCACATAGCCAAATTGCTCTTGCAAATTATGATGTAAATTGCCCGTTACTAAAATGTCCTCTTTTGTACATTATACCATTTAAAGTATCTATTATCTGACATCTATCTGGGGTATGCAATAACTTTGGTAGGGGGATTAAACATAAAAAACAGCTTTGATGAGTTAGTAGGTCCGTAAAAGAAAGCAATTACTTTAAGGTACACTAATGTAGATGTGATAGATCTGTCAGTGAGGAATTCTCCATGGTGCATCCTGAAGATAGAAGAGAACGAGCACAATTAACAATGGGCTGTTATTTGTCAAACTGTACGGATTGCTGCATTCTTCATGTAGTTTGACCGTAACGGAGAATAAGATACAGAACAAGAGAAAACGTACACAAGCAGCCTCTTCTAAAACAAGGCCAGCTGACCAGCAATTCTCCAAATTCTGTACCTATTTTGAATTCAACATTTTTGGAGAATGATCATGTGAACAAATCTTCAAACTGATATGCCAAAAGTATACACATGAAAATGAACACACCGAATTTAAACTGACATTTTTAGATGAAACGTACCTCCTGTACTGTATACAGTATACAGCATCAATCCTGTGCATTTTGACAACACTCCCATTGACTAAAACAGTATTATTTATACTTGCTTCCTGAGCAGTTCACAATGTTTAAATGTGAGAAATGCTCATGTACGTGACAAACATGAAGTTTATAGGACTTGTCCAAAAACTGGCCCAACCCACCAGACAGACACACTGCTTTGATTACATGAAGATCGTCCAATTTAATCGACATTTAACACTTCCCGTGCAGACAAACTGTAGCATGAAGATTTTATCCATACTTGTAGGTCTCATAAAGATTTATCTATATTTTCAAATACATATTTCAAGATGCAATTGCTTCCACATTCATATTTTTGTAACTGGATGTAGATGGTAGATTCCCATTTAAATTACATTACACTGTACATTCACATGCTTGTTTACATCTTTTGAATTTTACTGGCTTTAAAAATATAGTTTGAAGTCACATTACATGTTTTTGTTAATTATATTAATGTAGAAACAGTTGGAGCATTCAGTTCAGTTACGCTCTAAACACAATTTCAAAGTCATTTCAACTGATCCCCTGCAGGATACAAAAAAAAAAACATGGTTACATTGATTTTTTGTTTCCTGCGGGCACTGCTTCTGCCATCCATAAAATTACTACAAGAGTTCAGATGTGTGAATTACAGAGTCAATCAGCAGAACGTGGTTTAAATACTGAAAAAAAAGTTTTGCAGGAGTTCATTTAATACTAACTGATGTTCCAATTATTTACCAGCAATGACTTTAATTTGTATTGACTAATACTGAGCACATCAATTGACATTAATCTTTTACTGGTCGCTGAGTACTGAATGTCACTGCAATAACATTTATAAGCTGTGAAGTGATGGAGGCAAAATAGAGACAGATATCAACAATATGTGCTAGAGTGCCTATTCCCATTATCTGCAAGGTATAGCTTTGAATCAGTGATGTTGGCTGCAATTCAGTTAACAGTTGTGACACTTTCTGTAAATTTACTAGATTAAATTTAGAACTTAAAAGTCAAATGATGGGATTTAAAAAAAAAGGATCTTCATCATAGGGAGTATTTACACAGACAAGACAGGTAAGAAGGTAGAGTAAGTAGTCGTTCTAAGTGGGTTACACAAGGAATGAGGAACGCCTAAAGAGGAAATGAAGCAAAAGTAACCATGCCTGTACTGATATATCAATATTCTTTCCACTTCTATAAAGCAAGGCTAAGTATCCCAAAGGGAGATCTGTGTTGACAGAAACATAGTTTTAAAAATTCCAATGGTGATTTAATAATAAAGAAAAAGTGCTACTTAATTAGCAATGGTGTAGTAAAACTGTATGTGAGTATATAGAAGCACATCACACTTTTTAACCCTTTACAACTGACATCCCTTGCCTACCCTTGACTGATTTAGTATTTACTATTTACAACCAAATGCAAGTAGGAAGGTTGACGGTCATTTCTAGAAGCTGTACTGTATTAATACTGCACATACTTTTAGCTTTTAAGATCTCTTGACATTTTGTGAAACCCAGCATTAGAGTACAAATTGAGCCAATCACAAGAAGCATTTTGTACACCACATGTGTTACATTAGTGAATTACCAAACAAAAAACAGGTGCACAAATTTGAGAATACTAATTAAATTAGCAGAAGTAACAAGACCCCCACCCAAGGCTTTCAGGCATATTGGTTTAAAGAGATAAACCCTGGACCAAAAGACACTCGAATGATCATGGCAGGTCTGCACAGCCACACATGGTAATCTTCAAATGAGCCACATAGGCACACAGCAGCAATAAACACTAACCAGGAGCTGCAAGGAAAACATGATTCGATAAACAAAAACTCTGTAATTTCTTTGCTTTTTACATATCCAATCAAGCTAATTCATTTGATTCATCCAAAGCAAATTCCCAGTGTATTTATACATCTGGAAATTTCACCAAAACACTCTTGAAGTAGGGCTACAATAGTGTCACCCACTTAAGTGTCAAATGTAGAAACAGTTCAAGCATTAAGTTAAATTATGTTGTCACTCTCGAAGTATGGTTACAACAGCAGCACCAACTTTGAATTTGAGCCCACAAACCTTCAGTAACAAATCCAAAGTCCTAACCCCTGCTCCACACTTGTCTAAAGGTTACAAAAGTCAGAAGACAAAATAGTTTTTTGAGCCTAGCCATAATATGATGATACATTTAGAATACATGTAGAATTTACATTTTTATTTATTCCTGTTGCAGTCATCAGTGGGAAAAAAAGTGATATTTTGAATGGCGGAGAAAATAAACATTATATGGGAAAATGACTGAGATATCGGTTTCTAAGCTGATCAGACCACAGGAGCTGATCTAAAAGTGTCTAAAATACAGATTTTTGTTAGTGGAGACAATATTTCTCAGTAGCAAAATTTCAGTGAGCCTGCTCCAGTTTCAACTCCACGTTATGAGTGAACAACATTTTTAGAAAATCACTGATTTATATATGCCAATACAAATACAGTACTTTAAGCATCTCTGGACATTTCAAGGGGCTCATTTTCCCTGACAATGCAGCAATTATAGAATAAAATATCTTGAAAAACAAACAGAATAAACAGTATTTATTACTCATTATTTACAATGTGGGGTATACTACAATGAGACCTCACAAATTTGGATGGTTAAAAACATTAAACTACATGTTTTAATCTCACATCTAACTATGCTAATGCCTTGTAATTACCCACTTGGATGCAGATAAACTTATTACCCACTTCAAAACAAAATAAAAAATCTAATTCACAACCAGACTCTAAGTACCATAGGGCAGACCTTTTGACCAGTCTTAATAACATCCCTGTGTTATATTTTCCAGCTGAGTCAGCACTCAAGTTTTCAAGGATTTTGTTTTACTAAAGCACACTAATTTAAAGTAAATTGCAGAGGCGTTAACCCAAATTTTAAAAAAATCAGTAAGGATCCCTCTTGAACATGAAACTGCAAAGTACCTCATTCAAAGCAGCATTAGGAAAGAGTTCTTCACTATCTAAGGCCCACTGTCACTCATATTTGACACTTTTTAACTGTTTACTTTGATTATCCCAAAGTCAGATGCTTAAGGCAGCAACTTTCTTTTCTCATTCAAACACCTCCTTACCCTTTTCTAAAGCCTCAAACGCAACTCGATACCAAAAGCACTCATCACTGCAGGCTACAGAAAAACCAGCTGGCGAAACACGAGGCAGGCTTGCTCTTCCTTCAACGGCTGTAATGAAAGGAGATTGGAGAGGGGAGAGAATCTCACAGCAAGCTTACCAGGCTCTTCCTCTCAAACCAGCTCCTCTTGCCTTGTTATACTCTGTAACAGCATCCACATTGAGCAGAGAGTCCAGAGATGTGTCAACCCTCTTCGCTTTCAGGAAAGCCAGCACACAATCCATTACTTTTTTTAGACACCCCAGGGGAAACTGGTATTGGCGAGCTTTTCAGGAAATCTGAACAGTTTCTCCACGAAGAAAGGAGCGTCCGGACAAAGTGTCACCTCCCAAGCAGTTTTACTCCCTTCCTGCCCGAGTGGGGACAGTAGGGCAGCAGAAAGGATATGAGCAGGAGGAACATTATCTGTAGCCTTACTGCAGATCAAAGCCCCTCCCTCCTACACTGGTACTCACTTCAAAGAACTCCCATCTGCCAGGCAAAATAATTACAGCGACATCCCTCCTCTCCTGCTTCCAGTGCACAATTTACTGCACTGCTGATTTCTTAGCTTTAACATTCACAAAATTACTAGATAGACTATACCTCAGTGCCCTCTGCGGTCTGACTTTGGGATCTTAGGACGAGCTCTGAATTCCGAGGGCCCTGCCATCTGTAAACAACCTCATCTAATTCTCCCATCAAGGTGCCTGTTGTGTGCAATGTTAAAGAAGCTGTGGATCAAAGCAAACATCAAAAACTAGTGGCAAGCTGCAATCTTGTCATGTATTGTGCCTGCACTCACTTAACATTCATATATATGTGGATCAAGCTTATCTTGATCCAAGCTCATTTTACACAATAAACTAAGCACAAGCTATGATGCTTATTACAGCCTTAGGGGTACTATTAAAAACCCAGGCAACATTAAGTAAACCAATACAATACTTACAGTTTATCCTTCATAATTGTGAGGCACTTCAGCATGGCAAATTCCATTGCTGAAGTTTGTTGTATGGAACCCTGACATAAAAAGACCTAAAACAAGCTGGTGTTTGTCATACGTCTTTGAAACTTGTCTTATTTTACAAAGCTCCCATACATTTAAATAAAGTCACAGATATTTCCTATATAGTATTCACACTAACACTGAGAACAGTCTGGGTCTAATATGATTACATAAATCGTTTACAGTATCACCTACGTATGCTGGTGATAAAACAAGTCTGAAAATATTTTGTTTCCTAACATCACAAAAGGTAACCAGACTCCAGAATTTTATTATAAAATTGCATTCAAGAAAATTAATGTCAGGCTAGAACATAAAGAGTGCTAGACACTGTTTAGCGAATGGTCCTGTTCAACCATATTGAATGTCATGTGTTCCAATCACAGAATCATCAGAATCAAGGTCAGATACGGTATACAAAAAAAGCACAAAGTGAATGAAAATGAAGGAGACAAGCAAAATATATGCCTCTTAAATACATTTTTTCAGGGTTAACTTTCAACTTACCTGAGTAATATTTAATGTTCGTGTCATAGAGCAAGAAACACTGCCCTCTAGTGATAAAAATAGGAATTCACAGCAGAATACAACGCCGAAGGTAATAAATATCCTGTACCTTCCAGTATTCCAAAAAAAGAAACGTGCTGCATTTGTAGATTCAGTATAGAAAGTTAACATTTCCTTTTTTGTGTCATATATCAACTGACATATGAAAAACATTAAGCAGTAAATATACAAATATCCTCATACTAACTCAAACTAGAAACACTGTGTAGAGAAAACCTCAAATGTTCATCAACACTTCCCAGACTGCAGACTTCAACAACAGTTATAAACAGAACTTTAAAGCCTTTTTCAATAAATTCATAAACAACAATAGCACGAAACATCACTTTTAGACAAAAAGTGTCACTCCACGTCATACTGTGCTATTATTTTTTTACTACTGAACCTTGGTGCATTTCAAATAAAATCCAACCCAAAACTTACTGTATAGATTTTGATTTTAGATTTGAATGTAAGCAAAGGGATGAAAAGGGTTTTAGGACTAATTATTAGTGGACAACTAAACCAGTTTAGAAACTGTGAAGAAGTACAATCCACATACTGTACAGCTACTTCGCCACACGTATCCAATACTATACTATGTGTTATATACTAAAGGTTATATTTAAATATAAAAGGAACATATCAACTAATGTTTCAATTTAGCAGGACAGATTTCTTTCATGGACCTTGTTTTTTTTTACTTTAAGCACTGAGATAACTTGATTGAGTTTTAGTTTAGACATGATCGATGAATCAACATGAAGGAAATTTGTGCCACTGAATAACTTAGCTTGACGTCTTGAGTCACCTGAAGAACCAGCCCTGAAACAAGCAAGCCTCCTGCTACAGCTGCAGTTTCAGGGGCAGCTGAAATAAGAACATTTCATCCAGAGACAACAAAAGACACACCAGCCACACCAGGATGCCTTACCTCCCAGAGAGATTTGAACTCCCTCTGCTCAATGCGCAGCAGTTCGCTGTACTCCCTGGTAACAATGGTGGCGTGACGAGGGGTGTTATCCAGAATGGATTCGCCAAACGCTGTTCCGATCCCCAGTGTACAAATAGTGACAGCATCCTTTAAACAGAGAGAAGACAACAGCTTCGTTCATCTCCCACCTTAGAAGCTGCTCTTGCCTACTGAGGAGATTAAAAGGAGCTGAATTAATTCAAATGTATTTATTCATTTAAAAATATTCATCCACAAGAACCTCTCGAAAAATAAAATCTGTTGAAAACAGTGCCCGGGGGGGGCAGACAATATAAAAACACTACACATTATATTCACACTTTAGATTCAAACCTGCAGGTACAAGAGCCACTCCAATAATTCAAATCAGTTAGCATCAAAAGAAGAACAAGTGTGCCTTAGATAATGACACCAAATCGCTTTTGAAGTCCCCAAGGTTAGGGAAGAATCGCAAACACAAAAGAGGCTGAAGCTGAATGGGCCTATGTCCTCTATACCTGAAATCTAAGGTCACCATTAAGATTTTGTCTCCATATACAGTATGGCACGAGCTCAATTCTTTGTTGATTCACTCACTAGGATGTAGAGACGGCATTCGGCCCTAAGAATCAAAGTGCGTCACACATTGACCTGCTAATTATCAACAGGAAACTGACCATTTCACGAGATTTAGATAAACCTGTGCCCCTTCGACAGCAAATCACCTGACGGGAACTAGAAAAAAAAGTTTTTTTTTAATTAGGCTTGCTTCTGTAATATTGCCAAGCCTTAACAAGCTGTGATTTTTGCACTTTACTAATTATTATTTTTTATCCAAAATGATGGTAACAAGTTCTGGATATGTTTTCAACAATAAATATACCACAAATCAGACATTTTCTTATGCGTTATACATATGCAGTGTCTTCAGTGTATGAAATTCATACTGTATGTGCAGCGAGTGAAAGAGACAGTAACAGTGCAGTGCCCTCCAAAAGTATTGTGGAGCACAACAAAGTAGACCCCTGTCCATCACAGGGCAGCTACACAAACACACACACTCACACCAGGAAGTTAGAATTAACACCACTCGCACCAGAAGCCAATTGACCTACCAGCATGTTGGCTGGATTGTGGAAGGAAACCAGAGCACCCGAAGCTAACCCATGCAGACATTGGGAGAACATGCAAACTCCATATAGATAGTCGCTACGATCCAGAACTGAACCCAGGCCTGGGGCTGCAAGATAGCAATGCTAACCCCTGTGCCACTGTGCTGCCCCATGACACAGTCACTTCAGAGTAAACTTCAGCCATAGGTCAGTATTTGGCTGCATATCCTTTTGATGTTATAACTGCATGAAGTCTATAACCTATTTGTAATAATCTGAAATGTTTTGTCGCAGCCCCTTCTTTTGTTCAGTCTCTTTTGTTGTCTCTTTCCTAGCGTTTATCCCGCATCAGCAGGGTGCGCTTGTCGGCACACCAGTCTCCATTTGGTGGTTTGAACCAAATCTTTGAGCTGACGTTGCCATTAACTGCGACGGAGAAATACTCCAACCGCCTGCCGTCGGAGTTGGGGGGGGGGGGAGGAGAACAAAGTAATGTAGCCAATTCATAGATGGGGATTATTAGGAGGCCATGATTGGTAAGGGCTAATGGGAAATTTGGCCAGGACACCGGGGTTACACCCCTACTCTTTTCAAGAAACACCCTGGGATTTTTAATGACCACAGAGAGTCAGGACCTCGGTTTTACGTCTCCTCTGAAGGACGGCGCTTATTTACAGTATAGTGTCCCTGTCCCCGTCACTATACTGGGGCTTTAGGACCCACCTGGCCCACAGGGTGAGCGCCCCCTGCTGGCCCCACTAACACCTCTTCCAGCAGCAACCTTAGCTTTTCCCAGGAGGTCTCCCCATCCAGGTACTGTCCAGGCTCACGCCTGCTGAGCTTCAGTGGGTTGCCAGTTGTGAGCTACAGGGTGATATGGCTGCTGGCTAATTCTGGGGCGTTGTGAGTTGTGTTATTTCTTCAGATAAAAAATTCATGCTCAATTGGATTGAAATTTGGAGATCAACTTGGCCAGTCTAAGGTCTTCCTCTTCTTTCCCGATTTATCTGTCCCTTGTAGGATACAGGATTTTACAGTATTGTACATAGTCAACAGTGACCACCGTCTGTCTCTACTGCACTGTTAACCCAATAGAGTGCACATGCTGGGCAGTGTCCTGATAGTGATTTCACTCAAGGACAAAGCAGAGAACCAGCAAGGAACAAATTGCATGCTCCCTGTCTGGGCTTCTGGCAATATCAAACACTAGCTCCAAGACAATAAAAGACATTAACAATAGTACAGAAACAGGGTGGTTTTAAGATATAGTGTACTGTACCTGCCTTCATTCGCCTTTCTGGATAAAAAATCATATTTAGGCAAGTATAATATGCTAAGGCTTGGAATTATTGGTGGTGTATAACTATAATTTTAGCAATTATTACATAACATTCTAAAGTCCATTTTATTTATGGATCTAAAGAGGAATGAATGAAGACAATTACTATCCCCCATTAAGACATACAGTACATTTTCAGTTTCATGGGACTAGACTATACCATCCATTACCCCTTCTGAATCCTATTTCTGAGAAAAATTCATAGAAAATGGAAGAGTAGCCCGTTCACTTGCATTACTTGTGTCGTTGTTATTTTTGCCAATTTGGAAGTCTTTATTGCATTCATGGTATGCAGTAAAAAGCCCATTTTAAGGCAAAGGGGATATTATTATAGATCTTTAAGACTCAATGTCGCTTCATTCATCAAGAACATAAGGTAACTAGGCAGCACACTTTTAAAAGATTTTTTTCTCAATTGCTGGACACTGTATCCACAAAGATAATGCACTTAGTGAAGATTAATCAATACAGCAGTAGGGAATAATGTAATAGATGCTATCAGCACTACACTTATTTCAGATGCCACAATAATGCTCTTGTATCAGTGACAGTAGCTCAGTCAACAGTTTTCAGTGGAATACAAATTCAATCAAGTAAACATGTAAGCTGCTGTACTTCAACAATAAGTAAAATGTCTGTTTTTTGTGCGATTCCCTGCTGTTCACTTATGAGGGTGAGAAATCACTTTTTCAGTTGCTGTCTACACTACAGTACTTAGTCATTCTTAAGGCATTTTTACATGTTCTTTAATAAACATATTTTACTTTTGGATTCTCTTCTCACAAAATGAGAGTCTGGATGGACATCCACACGATTCGATTTTAAAAAACACCTATATTTCATCTAATCTCTGCAAACAAACACCGTAAGTCACGGCTGTTATTTTATTTCCAGTACTGCATGATCCTTTGGGTTCATTACCTGGTGGTTGGCAGTCTCTGATACTTTGACATCAAGCGAGCCTGACAGAACTGCGTACCAGCTGGTGCCAATATCTCCCTGACGATACACTGAAAAAGAATATTTTAGGGAATCTTGATATACAAGTACTGTAAGCCACTGACAGGTTAACCATTGACATTGAGTTGGTCATAACTTTGTGCTATGTATGCATGTATTTTTAGTTAAATATGACAGAGCTATAAAAATAACTATTTCAGTTTTTCAGATTTTCGAGAAAGACAGTACTGTAAGAATAGACGACTGTCCTTCAGTATTTCTCAGAATCGTCTGTTAAGTTTGGAGCATCAAAGGTGCTTGACAGTATAAAACAAATTGCCCAATGTCCCTTTTGTTCATCTCAATTCTTTTTTTATTTGACACAGACCAATATTCAAGTGACCCATATCTAACTAACAACCTAAACAAACCATTATACTGTACGTGTTCATTTTTGTCTGCAGCAAAATGTCAAAATGTTTATTCTACCCAGTCATTTTCAATTGCTAAATCTGCAACGTCATTTCAATCCATGTCTGCTAACATAGTTTCCCTGATGTGCTTGGGAAATATTTACTGGCAAGGATTACTTACAAGTGATGCCTTTCTCCAGATTTTCGTAAAATCCGCAAAGACAGATTTGCTGAAGTAAGTTGGGGTGAAACTTTTCGAAAGCCTTCACATCTTTCAGACGAGCAAAAATGATGTCAACATCTTCCCCGGACCGCTCTGATGGCCTAAGGGAACGAAAACAGGGCTCATTAGTTCTTTTTTGCTCTTTACACAACCAAGCGATTCAGTGACATTGTAGTCTTGGTAATACAGTATTACTGGCGTTATAAGTAGGCAGAGGAAGAATTTTGCAATTCTGTCATGAGAGCCAACAAAAAACAAGATGTGTAACTGCACATAGACAACATAGGTAGGAGTGGCAAGAAAGTCACAAAAACACAGCCGTCTGCTAGAACTTAAGAACATAAAACAGGTTAAAAAGGAGAGGAGGCCTTTTAGACCATTTATGTCCAATTGATTGTTTGTACTTAAATGATCTGAGGATCTCATCCAGCCATTTCTTGGGAAAAGCTAGGGTACATGTGGGTACACAGCTCCAACTACATGTTTATGTAAACGACTTGCTAGCAGCTTGTTCCAGTCTCCCACCACCCTTTAGGTAAAGACCTCCTGTTCTTAGTTTCAAATGCGCTTCTACTGTATGTACAGAAGGTTCCATTTGTTCTGGTTTGTGTTTCACTGTTCTTGTTTTTCACTTTATCACTGTTTTTGAGCACTTTGAGTACTTTTATCAGGTCCCCTTATACTCTTCTCTGTTCAAGACTTCAAGGGGAACTGCAGTCCTAATTGCTCAGACTCGTTATTAAATAAATTCATTGACAGCATTGAAAATTAAATTCAAATTAAGCACAAAATCATTAACTTTGCGAAAGCACTGTACAGTCACCATGTTGTTGCAAACCGCTGGTCCTGCCACAGGCGAAAGCGAGAGCTTGCACGAATTGTGACATGATGCGGCCCTTCCTGCTCACTAGTCACTGTAATGACTAATGTAATGAGATGTACGATTGAATAAGTACAGATATTTCAATGCATAAATGTTCTAACATTATCTGCATGCAGAGTTGAAAAGTAAGTAGTATTTTTTTACAAAATGGCTCAAATACGAGAGCAATATATTGTATCTATCGGATTAAAAGAAATGGATTCACAAGCCTGCTTATTTACAGTGCAATAGGGCCGTTCACATCAATGAAAGTATTGTTGCCTCATTCTGAATCTCTGTAAATTACCTGGAAATTTCATCTATTTTCTGTAAATTGGAGGTTTTACAAGTTACTGAGTACATAGTAGTTTTATTGTGCTCTGAAATACTGTACACTCATCAATGCTGATACCTTCTAACCCCAAAATATAAAAATAGCGTTGCAGTTCCCCTGGACTAATTCCAGAGAAGCAATATCTTTTCTATAATGTGATGACTAAAAAATGTACACATTTTAAATGAGGTCTTACTCATACCTAAAACAATGTTAACATAACAACCTAACATTTTGTTTGCCTTTTTAATTGCTTCCCACATTGGCTAAGAAGATGCAAATGATGTGTCAAATGACTAGCTGCAGTAATCATGACCAATCTGACAGGTTTTGCCAGCATCTACTGCCTTACGATACCAGAATACTTCAATGCCCTTTAAACACATCACTGCATTGTCAGTACCTGCACTGCCAGAAACAGGACTTCTGTTTCTTTTGTAATCTAAACTAATACTGGCTGAAACATATATCACATTTAAAAAAGAGACCAATTAAGAACTTGGAGGCACTAAAACTCACAGAAGAATGACACTCTGTGTTAGTTTGCACTTTACTAGTAATTTAAGTACATTTACTAAGTAAGGTACTTACTGTAAGTAAAAACACTCTGTGTTTAGTGCACTTCTTTCTACGCATGTTGAGAATATTACAAGTATCCCAGCAGGCAATGGGCACAAGAGAGGGTACCAACTGGATGGGAGGCCAGTCCATCGCAGGGCACATACAAACACAAACACTCTCCCACCAGTGCCACCTTTCCCAGGAACCAATTAACCTGGAGAATGTTTTTGGACTTAGGACGAAACCAGAGCAACCTTAGAAATTTGTATTTATGTTGGCAGTATAAAATGTAGCAAGTTCTTTTTTTTATGAATGTCTTAATTTAACTTAACCATAGATTAATTAATACCGTGCTTTTAGAAAGCCCATGCAAATAGATGTAGAACACACAAACTCCATAAGATACTGTAGCACCCAAGCTCTAGAACTGAGCCCAGGGGCCCGGGCTGGAAGAACAATGCCAACCACTGTACCACCATGCCACTTAACTTTTGTCACTGGTGAGTTTAATACAGGGATACCTTGCTGGTGTGATGAATGCAGTTGTGTTCTGCCTCAGCCAGGTTTCAATCTCGATCACTCACAGACTCAGACTCAGTAGAGCTCTACACTGCCTAAGTTTCATGGAGGTGACATCACCTTCTGTGACACGCTCAGGTCCTCTTCCACTGGGAACTGGCAGCCCTCAATTCTTTGCTGTCTTTTATTTTGAGGTTTAAGAATTTTAGGATACCTAACCAAGAAATCTATTCATTTATGTGGCTGACATTTTTCTTCAAAGCAGCTCACATCTGCGCCCATGCCAGCTGTCACTTGAATCCACAACCTTCCAGAGCCCTGACCACCACTCCCAGCTCAATTTGTCTAAAAAGATGAGAAACAAAAGCTTTGGGCGTATCTGCTTCGAGAATGTATTCCCTAATTCTGAAAGGACAGCACAATTAATTCTGGCTACGCAGCAGAGTTTTATTGTATTATCTATCTGAAATTCCCATTATACTGCTGTAGAAATACCATGAGGCCAAAGGATTATAAATATTTTAAAGGGTAATGATTTGCCTTCTGAAGGCCTCAGGCCATCAATCTTACCTTTTTGGTTTGATGATGGAATATCCTGTAGTTCTTATTATTAAACATTAATGGGCTGCACTTTACAAACACAACTATGTTGGTTAGGAAAGAAACCATGCCCACAAAGACAGTCACAGAGCTCACCAGGAACATAAAATAGTAAGTAGCAGGGAAAAACATAATAAAAAAACAGATTAAACAGATACTATCATGCAATTGATCACAACAATCATAACATGAATAATTAACCTAGTTCGCATCAACAATATGAAATTGACTTTGTTCTTTGCTCAGTTTCAAATGATTTGTCAACTCCATATACTGTAGTTGTGACATCTTTATTAAAGTTACAAGAGGTTTTATGCTTCAGCTTTCAAATCCACAGATCTCCTAATAATGTTTTTATTCAATAAATTCTTGCATCTTGTTAAATGGAGATCAGACCTTTCATGAATGGTGTTCTTAACTGGATTCAAGAGATGAAAAATTGTGAAAAAAGAGTCTTACAATTACTTGCCCCAGCTTCTATCAATTTCACAACAACTGTTGATCTAGAGGCAGCCAGTGCTTTACTATAGAATTGTTGGTGTTGCTTAAGGTAACTAATTGAACAGATGGCATCCCTGAACAAAATATGCTGTACTGTATGTTCCATCTGAGACTCCAGACAGGCTGAATTGGTTTTAGAGCACACAAATACTTGTGGAAGGCTTCAATAGGATATAGAGGGTCTGTCTAGAATACCACTGGCTTAGATATGAACATTAACAGGCTGTTTGTCACATCTTCTGCCTGGTCTTAGTTTTTAGTTTCCACATTCTACGACATATTGTACTGTATACTGTAACAAGCGTGTGAAACAAACAGAGGGAGAAAAAACACAGATTCCTCAAGTTAATTTCCACATTTGCTCAGCTTAGAATTGGGTGCGACTGTACTCAGGGCTAAGTACAAATGTTCTTCTACCATGTGTATTTAAATTCTTTATCTTTTCAAAAAATAAAAATGAACTGGGCAAGGAATTACTCAGCTCACATCAGCATCAGTGTCAAGAGTCAGCCTGTAGCTACAACTCAGCTGTCATATTAGCCTGCATGCACCGTGATTTAGTGTGTCCAGAACACTGCAGCACTTTGCATGTAGATGCACAAACTACAAATGAAGACAGCAAACATTGTCCACCACTGCATACGTAAAAAGACCAAGATTGAAAAATGCCTGCAGAACAGGAGGTCATATGGAAAAGAGAACAAAAATCCAAAGAGTCATTTAAAAGATTCTAGCCTGCATTTTTCAGGATTATCCATTTTGTATCAGATTACTTGGAGCGGCTGCCATGCAGAGATTTGATGCTGATTTGGGAAGCTGTGCTTCTGCCTTCCAGAATCCAGTTTACAGTATTCTGTCCACCAAACCAATAACGCTGTCATTTTTTCACATACCGTGCATCACCAGCAGAAGATAAATCTATGGTTAAGTTAAATTAAGACATTCATAACATATAAAAATTCATTTTGTTATACAACCAAAATAATAAAAAAAGAACTTGCTACATTTTATACTGCCAACATAAATAAGAAAAAGGTGGTACTACCTTGTCATCTTGTTTTTTTTTATCCTCAACATGAAATGGCAGCCACATCTCTGCACCATTTACACCTGCTGGCTATCAGCCATAATGCTGAACCCTTTCACTCTGTAAGGCTTTATTTTTAATTCACTTCTAAGAAGACACTGAAAGCCCTTTTCCACACATGGCACTCAAGTGCCCAGTGGGTTGTGTATGTGTTCTAAAAGAAATAAACTCCAGGCCACAGCTTTCAGTTATTGTAGAAGAGCACAATTCTCCAGAAGACGTCTTTTTTTTTTTAACATTCAGGCAAAACTTTTCAGTGGCAAGAAACTGCCTGTCCTAAAGGGCATGACTGTTCCAGTATGTGAGAGTAACCTAGCCAAGCAGGCAACTGTTATTCTGTAGCAGAAAGAAAACATGCTTTTACCCTCACCTAATGTGTGTTTGAATAGTCACCTTTCTCAAGGGAGACTTTTACAACCAGAGCCCGTAAGGTTAATGATTAACAAGATGCATTACATTCAGTTTCAGATGGAACAGGCTAACTCCTGCAGTACCACAATAAAAGCAAAGTCGTTCTATTCTGAAAAGGCAGCAATGTGGACGGCTTACACCTGTGGTCTTGTTAAACACTGTGCAATCATTTTTCTGAATTGAATGTCTTAACCCGCATGTCTCAGAATGGCACTGGACCAGGTTCTAATAGATCATTTGTGTCATCTGTCAGTTACAGTGGTCTACATATGATCATCGTTGGCCTTGGACATGTAAATCTACAGCCCATTCAATCCAATGGGCCATGCGACTGAAGTCAACCAGTATGAAGGATGGTAATGATTTCCACAAAAGGAATACCTCTTCACTGTTAAATCTCATAGAATTACTATTTCTTATCATGTTTTCAATATAAATCACTGTAATTTTTAAAGCAATTCAAGAACAATAAGCCACACAAGGACACTGTACCTTGAGGCCACACTTTTGCTCTGTTTACTAAGATAAACCAAATTGGTTGCAGTAAAATCTGTTTTCTATCCATCTGTTTTCTAACCGCTTTATCTAATTTAGGGTCGCAGGGGAGCTTCCCAGGAAGCAAGGACACACCCTAGACAGGATGCCAGTCCATCGCAGGGCAGACAGACACACACACACTCACACCAGAGCCAATTAACCTACCAGTACTGCCACGGATGTCGGAAGGGCATGCCGTGGAATGACAAAGAGAGCAGTAGAGACCCTATGTGTAGCGGGAAAAGGGGCAACACGGGGGTTATCCTATGCTCAGGGGGTCGGACAATGTCAGGGTAGAAACCTAGGCCCTCAGGCCACGGACAGGAGCGACCTGGTGCTAGGCGGGTCTCACGACATCCGTCCCCTCAATGCTGAGCCAGGAGCAGAGAAGACACAGGAAGTAAATAGGCTACACAACAAGACACACCAGAAAGACATGAATAATCACAGGGAACTAGGAACTGGACAGAAGTAGGGCGCCCTCTAGGTGTACAGGGCGTGACAGTACGTCTTTGGACTGCAGGTGGAAACCAGAGACATGCATGAACACAGGAAGAACATACAAACTTCCCACAGACAGCACCCCAGGAATTGAACCCAGGGCACCAGAGCAGCAAGGTAGCAAGGCCAACTACTGCACCACGGTGCCATGTTTGTTTTTCATTACGCGTGTATTATTTCATATGTTCTTAATAAGTTGTTTAAATAATAACTGTCACTTGTGCTTTGAGTAACATTCTACAAGAATTCACATATGGACATTATGATTTCAACATTGTCCGTAATTTTTCAGCCGATAGATGTCGATACTTATTCACCTTTGTTTCAGAAGATGATGGGTGATATATGGCATACTGGTCCATCTGCACTACTTTCATTAGCAACTGTTTTCTGTTAGAGGTGTCCAATCACAAGACTGACCAGCCCAACCTTGCTTAAGTTCTACGACCTGATTAGATTAGGCTATGAAGTGGTAACGCTGTTGCCTTGGAAATACACATCTTTGTGAAATGTTATCCATTATTACAATTCTTTCAAATCAAGTTAGAAAACTTCTAATTAAAATTATATGATAATTGCATCAGCCATATTTGATTTCTGATGTCAGCTGAAAATAGTAATGTTAACTGAGAAACAAAACTAATTTAAAAACACCGCAGAATTCACAAGGAACATGAACATGTCAGTCTGAACAGCTAATTAGCAAAACAGCTTGTGATTATTTTGTTAATCCTACGCTTGCATGTGTTTCTGAGCCCAATAAAAGGTCACCCTTTGAAGGCCTCTCTTGGTCATAAATACAACATGAATTGACTGAGTGGTCTCCTTTTACACACATGCACAGAAACCGGCATGAGTTCTCCGCATGGTGCATCCTTGAAATACGCTAAGACCACATGTGGTGAAGCGAGACTAATATCTCTAGCGCAACCGAAGTCATCAGAGGATTTTTACGTGTCTTGTTAATATAAATAACATGGCATTAAAAACATATGAGAGAACAATACAGACTAAATTCAGATATTATCGTGCACGTATCATCTATCAAAACGTACTTTCAGTTTTATATTAATTTAACATATTTGCACAATAATACAGCAAACATATTCAAAAGAAGTCGTGTTCCTTTTGTTTAAACCTGCAGAATATTTTGAAATTTGCCAAGCAATTTTGTTCATCGTCTCTATGGCTTTCAGTGAATCGCTCCGCAGCACGATCATACTTTCAAAATAACTGGAAGTGAGACAAAAGGGCATCAACACCGAGTTACGTTAAAGGTTATTTTAAAACATATAATTTAGAAGTCCTTATTTGTAGTTCATATTTCCAGAATGTTTTATTAAATCAAAAGCACAAAAGATCCAAATGACATTCTCCAGTCCAGTACACTACATGTGTATACTGTATGCGCCAAAAAATAATGAGGCATCATCGCTGCACCAGGTGACATTTACCATGAACACTCTGTATTTGAATAACAGGGTTTCCGTTATCGTATTCAGCAGACACATATTTCATTGAACGTATAAATCCTTTCTTTTAAAACGTATAAATGCGATTACTGTGTAGGCATAACCCGCTCTTGAAGAAATCAAATTCATCATCCCTTCAAATTTCTGAATTGTACTAGCATATATCCTAATTTAAAGTCTTGTGCAGCCAGTTTTGCTAAATAATTCTAAAGTAAAATTGCCGTATAAAAAATAACATATACACACAGAACAAATGCACATTAGCGGCGGAAAATAACGAACTGCAAAAAAAAACATACTGTACTGTACACACAATGATAGAAAGGCTTAAAGGTACACGTCCTGGCTTACAATGCGTCCCTTTCCGATACACGTCTGAAAAGCCTATCAAAATAACAGCACAGAAATTATTTACGAAGAAATTTCGTTCAACTCACCTTTTATCTAGACAGACAACCCATTCTGCAGATGCAGAAGAATGAGAAGACGTGTGCGCCGCTACCATCTTTGGCGATATCATGGAACCAACCGGCGTAGCTGAGTGAGACGGTCTTCAACACCCTCACTTATTCGTGGGCTTTTCCTTACTCCCTCCTGTTTGTGAAATCATGGTTTACACACGATTAGCTTGATTAGTATACGTTAACGGTTGGCAGGTGAATCAAGCGTTTTGCCCCATGGCATCAGCACAAACATCTACAGAGCATCACAGTTGCTAAAAACCGACTTTTTAATCATTCATGAGTGAAAGAGGGTCATTGCCGGAGTAGTAACTATTTATGGGCTAATATATTAAAAACTTGAGTTCGGATAATTAAATGTTAATCCAGGAAATGTGCTGCGCTAATGGTGCCTTTCTGTGTTGTTTTTCGTATCTGGACCGTGCAAACTGAAACCAGAAGGCTTTTAGGTTTGTTGATTTTCGAGGGTTTACTCATAAACCATCTGCATTCAATTCAGTCATATGGGTGCTTCAGAGCTGTTTCCCTGGAAACCGGTTTAGCTCTTGTTTCGAAACTTGTTTTCCACCTATATTTAAGCGTCAGAGGATGAATGAATAAAATCCTGTATTGTTTATTTTAGATATTGTCCAATTGAGATGTGAATGCTAATGCTAAGCAATTGTAAAAAAATAATTGCTTATTGGTGAATTATTGCCATCATTTCCAAAATAAAGTGGTAAAAGGGAGAGAGAATTGTTTCTCAGTATTACTGTGATTCTAAGTAGTGTCACATACTGTAACAACGTAGTCTAGGTTTCCCATCTTGAAACAGATCCTGCTGAGGTGCTGAAGTAAATTAGTGTCGGAGCCAAGTACTTTGAATCACAGGTGATGACTTATGCAAGCACCCCAAGTATTAACAGTGCTAAATCTTGGGGATCTGCTAAGCAAGAAAAGTGTTGTTACCATGAGGTATCTTACAACTGGATTATGGTTTGTGGATTAAGAGTAGATTCCCAATTAGATAAAATAGCTAACATACTGTAAATGAGCAGATCATACCGGAAATAGAGACAGTGGTGGGGTTTTATATTATTCAAAATGAGCATAAAAATTAATTATTTTCCATGCTAATACACAAACAAAAGAAAAACATGTATTTTGAATTGAAATTCATAAGAATGAAAACATAAGCTCTCTTTAATACCTGGCCTTTCAAGACAAATGCTAAAATACTTAGACAATCGTGTGTGTCAATCTTGAATAGTAGGTATGAGAAATACATTACGAAATTAACTTACAATAAACACAGTATACAGTATTAGATATGCATGTGACTTTATTGGTGGAGATGGCAAACGGTTCATCAAGATCAACAACTGGGCCCTCACATAAACAAACTTATACAAAAGCAGTGGTGAGAGAATGTTGAAGCAGCTTTCATTTCTTACCTTTTTTTCTTTTCCTTGTCCCACTGACAAGCACTTTTAAACAATAAAAAGTCATTTGATTCCAGGCAGCACTTAGAGATGGAGACTGGCCCTTTCCGACAGTATTTGCATCAGTGTTGCGGGGGCACAGAGCATAGTGAGATCTCCAGCTTTCCAAACTGTGAGCAAATGACACAGCAGCTTCAAGTGCTGCAGATCCGTAGGACGGAGAAACTGTGAAGCCCAGCCACCCACTGGGGAAGTGTCCAAGGAGTATACGAGACTGTCAGTGCTGAGATACACCCTAGGGTTTGCCGAGGGAATCCCGATTAAATAGTGTAACCACCCTCCCAGGAAAGTGCAAGACAGGGTGAGGAACACAGCATTTATTTTATGTTGTTTACAGTGGTGGCTCACTTGTGGATGCTGGCCGCCTGACAGCTATGTTGTCAGAAGAAGCAAGTGGCAAAGGTCCTTGTCACTGGGAGCACCAAGAGGCCTTTTCTAAATAGCTCAGATGTCTAAGGAGGACACTTGGTAGTGACTCATATGTTAGCCGCACAGTTCTGAGAACTACACCCCAGCGACTTTACCCTGTACATTCTGTAATCAGAATATTAAGCACATTCTTCTCACTGGTTTTCATCAGATGTTTAGATTATGGATTCCCGATTTTGGTTTGAAACGCCCTTAGCTCAATGCCAATAACATACTCTCCTTAATTATGAGGGACCCCATTCTTTTTAGGGGGAAATAAATATTCGAAATTTTATGCACAGTCCACATCAGCCATCTGTGATAAAAGATGTAAAAACAATCTTTTTTGCTTGGAAAAACAGCATTCTTAGTTTAGTATGGAAGAGAGTGCTTTGTAGTATACTGTATAAAGGTAAACTGTCAGCCTGGAGCACCATAGTTCCTTCCTTTTTGCCTTTATTCAGCATACATCTGTGAATATCGCTGTACCATATATACCACACAATAAAAGTATATGATTTACATTTCTGAACTACTGTAGGTACTCCACTTAACCATAGTTACCAGGAGAGTTCAGCAAATAGTAGTACATAAAGTGAGGAAGAACAAATTTACAGTATTTGTTGACAGCACAAAAAAAGAAACAAATGTACATAAAGATATTACTAATTCTTTCCACAGTTGCAGCCTTTCAGCTTTTCTCTACGTGGTTTATTTGAGCAACTTTTCGTGCTGTTGTTTTTAAGATTATCATACAGCCGTGTCAGGATTGTGGAAGGAGGTGGTGAAAGGGGAAAATATCTACTACCTGAAGTGATGATTATTATTGTCCATATGGCTTTTTAAAGTATTCAAATTTTACTTATATTATTTATATTTATAGGGGTAGCCTATGCCTGTTGACTCTCAACAGTCTGCAATCAAGGCGCTATCTATAGTGAAGAATCGTGAAGTCACAGTAATAGGAAGGATGCTGTTGAAGCTGAGAAAGGAAATTGCCTTAGATGATGCAATTGGCTTGCCAAGAGCTGAAAGTGGAAACTTTCAGGAAAGCATGGAATCTTGCCACAGGGATGAAACTTTAAATACTTAATACATATAAACAGGCAAAAGGGGATTCTATCCAGAAAATAAGTTATTGTCCTTTAAATAAAAATGAAAAGGTCCTGCACAAAATGGGGCCAGTATACCTTTCAGTGAGTGAATGCCAGATGCCTGTAACAGCTGTACCATGAAACCTAATTAAAATGTCCTCTTACTGGAGACATCACTGTACAGGAAATTTGCTTGAGAGGCAGACCAGCAGATGCTAGAGACTTATTAACACAAGTGCAAGACACAGGTAGAAATGGTACTAAAATGTAATGGCTGTAAATGAGATTTCTATTGAGGGTTTTTCATACTTGCAGTGTACTGTACAATATATCAATGCTGTCACAGTTTTGAATAAGGAGAGCATGTTTTTAAAGTGAGCTACTGAATCGGCAGCACAAACAGTATCTCTTTCACAATTAAAGCTTGAAAGAGGGCTGCCACAAAGATAACGTTTCTATAAGATGAGAAGGTCATAAATGAAGTAACATATTAACAACATTTCACTCATGTCAGAGTTATAGCTATACTGTATATTAGAGTACAACTTCCTTCACTATTCCACTTTCTCTGATAGAAAATGTGAAATCAAAAGCCATTCCAGAAGCTGAAGTCAACAGTTTACAACAATCACTAAAATAAAATTACATGAGGCCCAGCTAGAAAATTACAGTAGCACGTAAACTGTTTTAGTGTCTCTGAGAGAAGATGGTAACTCTAAAATTCCAGTCAATTAAAATCCAGATGAGAAAATCTGAAGAATATGTCTACTTCCTTCCTTATTTTCTTTCATATACAGGCCTGTGGAGTTTATAATTCAGATTACATATTAAGGTGAAAGGCAAAGTAAAACGTTTCTGGAAACAAGAGTTTACATACAGTACATTTGAATTCAATAGTGGATTTAAAAGCACCCTTTCAAAAATTGTGTTGATTTTTTACATTTAAACCATTCCTTGCAGGATGTTAATAGACATGATCTGTTTTGCTCTTACTCATGCAACTGCTTTGAAGATAACTACTTTTTTTATTATAGGGCTTTCACACTTGTCTTCACTTTTTAAAGGACACACATATACAGTATATATAAACCAATAAAATTAAAAATTTGGAGTAGGCTTCCTTTAAACATCTAATTTAGTCTCAGCCAGGTTGGAATTGCTGAGAACTGATTTCAGGACAATACAGTATGCCACATATTTTAAGATGATATCACATGCTTTTTGGAAGTTTTGTAAAAACAACAAATATTATTACTCTGTACTGTCAGACTATTATGGTATTTTTCTTAGGTATTGTTAACGTACATATACTATTATTTTTGTCTATTTTTATGATTCTTTACATAATATTTCTAAACCACAAACACTATGTTAACTAACAATATGAAATGCAAATAATTATGTTAAATCCATACGTACATCAATGCATAAAGAGAGCCTCATTTGTCTTTCAAATGTAATGTAATATACTGTATAAACCCTTACTTACAGATTTCCAGAAGATGGCAGCATTGATATTTGTTAAGGTTTCTATGTGTTGACAGTTGTATTATTGAACCTCTTAAGAGGTTAAAGGTCTCTCTGCTCTTTTGCCCTGTTGAAACATGTTTAACTTAGCCTATTACATTTAAGGTAATGAGGTTATTCACTATAAACATTTATACATTTGCAAAACACTGGCATAAAGGCAAACCTTTAGAACTACTTTTACTTTGTCTTTAAAACATGTAAAGGCATGTACTGTAAGGTTCCTTTATCAGTGAACAACACTAGCTGCCTGTCCCTGGCACTGCACATAATAATTAACTCTATCTAATGGGCCATTAAAGACATCTCCTTCATTTTTGCACTTAAGTTTGTCATTTTGAGGGAAAACAGGTTTCCTCTTTCATCATTCAAGTCATTGAGCAAACTTGAGTTGCATGTATTGAAATCATTATCAACTTTATAGGTGTTTTAATAGGTAGCACAGGTGGAGGGGACACTGATAACTGTTAGATCTGATGCTGAATGACACCAGTAACTGGACAAACCATTTTCTATTCATAGTGCACTGGCTCTGGTTCTCTGTTCCAGGTAATGCTTGTGACACAACATGATATAAATTAATAATGAATTACATTAATATAATGCTTTTTATCAGAAAAATCTCAGAACACTTTGCATGTAGAAAGGACCCCTCGTTCTTCTCCACTGAAATGCAGCACCTACTGTACTTGGCTGACACCTACAGCCATTACTGTATGTGCCAGCAGCTGAATTTCACATGAGATCAGGTAGAAAAGTGGTAAACTCTTCCACCTTTTGTTTTAAGCAGGGAATCTAGACAGGGTAGACTCTGCCAACCCAGAATGGGATTTAGCAATATATACAGGTGAAACAATATTTTGTGCTCAACAGCATACTGCAAATTATATTCCACATGTTCTGTGAGTCCAAGCAACATTGTAATGCAAATTTGTCACAGAACATGAAATACTTTAAAGGCAGATGTGGGCTGTTGTTAGTAAATCTTTGTGGTGTTCCAGAGTATCTGAAGTATATAATCCAGACGCCCTGAGTTCGAGACTGGATGAGGTCACTAGCCGACTATGATCGCATTCCCCAAAAAGCGCGACGACCACGGCTGGGATAAGTCTGCGACTGGCAAAAGAGCGCCCCCTGCAGCTTCCCCAGCGCCTGCAGGCTTTCAGAGATAACAGTGAGGGTCACGCCATTCCTTCAATCGGTGTGGAACTACTGTATAATTTCCTAAACACGCGAGTGGGCGGGTTAGAGGAGTCCGGCTGCTTTTGGGTGGAGGGATTGACGCTGCGAGCAAAGACGTACTGTAAAGACACGGTTGACAGTTCCCAAAAATTAATTGTCGCTTCTAAATAATACAAATATTAAAAATAAATGCTTTGAACTGGAAACTGTAATGATCATGTGCAACGGAAATGAAGAAAAAAAATACTGGCTGTCTGGAATCGTGAGTTAACTTGCTGTATTTGGAGACAGATGGAAAGTATTGCTGTCAACATTCAGACCTGACATCACGTTGGGGCACGCCGGGTGACGACAACACACATTCCGTTTGTGTTGCGTTTCCAAACATGTTAAAGGCTCTCGCTGTACTAAACTACACCCAAGCTAACTGAACTACTACTGCTTACTTTAGCCCTTTTTCTAATTTGGTACAATTTGAAACTGAATATTTATTTTTTGTAATATACATATACATATATGTAAAATACAGTTAATCCGTGTAGACCAGGGTACTCCAACGCTGATCCTGTGTGCGAGTCCAGTTAGTCTTGAAGAGCGCCCTAAATCTGGGGGACCACAGTAATTTAATTATCACCTAAAAAAAAATCTCCTCGATTAGATAAACCCTGATAAGCTCTACATTACTGATGTTAAAAATCACTGTAATCACAATACAGTACATTTTTTCCAAGTATTTAGAAATGGGATTTAGAAATTGTGGCTTATAAAACCTGCTGGGATGTTGTAGGATTCAGGGTGTTCAGGTTTGGAGATCCCACGGTGTAGGGTTTTCTCACTGTGAAGTACTTCCGGTGAAATACAATGACAGTATTTTAAGCAGCACTCGGTTTACCTACTGTAGTCACCTAACTCTGGAAACCCCAATGTCCACAAGCACTGTATATTAGCACTGAACTGTTTCATCACCATCCAGATAGAACAGGAATATTACAGTATATACCGTACCACTTCACACAACTTTACTAACCTGTTACGCTCATTTTCAAAGGCTGTTGAAAACATTGACAGAGGTAACAACTTTGCAGTAGAACAGAGTTGGTGTAGGCTCTGTGTGCTTTAAAATGTGGTAACACATGATACAATGTGTGCAGAAAAACATGTATACTGTAGGAGTTCAGGTGGGTAGCTGCGTCAGCATGTGTAGGCTGCAAAGGAACAAGTTATAGGTTTATTCCATGCTGAAAAAAAGAAGAGAGAAAAAAGACCGTGGAGCCTTCTTCAGGTGCATATGAGGTGTATATTAAATACAATTCTGAAATTATAGAATTACAACGCAAACTTATTAGGTCAAAAAGTATCACCTTTTATCTATGGTTATACCTACTTAACAGTCTAAGGGTGAGTACCTGAATGCCTTCTGCCTTGCCTCTGAGTTCTGACGTTTATCATGTGTGTAAGGTACAGCAGAGCCCCTACCTCCCCTCCCCTGTACCTAGAAGAACATAACTCAACTATTTCCAAGTCCCTAAAATGACCCTAACCCTAACCCTCACCTTAATGCGTGTGATCAACTTTAGAATTCAAACGAAGGTATTCAGGAGTTCATCCTCAGATTGTTCTGCAGAAATGTATCAGGATGAGTGCTCACTATTTGAAAGGACGACTGAACAAACTTTCCACTTCTTGGTGCAGAACTGATTTAGTCACAAGCAATTATCTGCCTTTGCAGTAACTTTAATGATGACAGACAATTTGCATAGCAGAAGTTAAAGGTGACAGTTTTAGCATTTGCTGTGTCTTTAATTTTGTGTTATGTGTTTCCACCTTTTTCTACATTGAAGTTCTTACAGTAATCCTAGGTTTTATCCCATTTCAATAAATCTCACTTTGAAGTGGCCTTTTCAGTTCTGTACCAAAATATCGTTCTGGCACGGTCTTTCTTTTAAGTTTTACTTTTCCACTTTTTTTTCCGTTTTCATTGAAGAATTTTATTGAAAGTCTTCCAAAAAAAGGAAGTGCCGTTACAGCACTTCAGAATTTCTTTTACAGAATGAAAGCCAGATGAACAGTTTAGACTCAAAAGCGTAGCACTTGGTTCATGTAAGCATTGTCAACAAAAAGTACTGGAAAGATAATACAAAATGATTTAGGCAGGAAGTGTTTAAAACCGAGATGTAAGGCGGTTTTTCATCCTTGCAGAAAAAGGAAAACGTTGATGAGTAATGAACTGCGTGTGCCTTGCCAATTTGTAAAACACGACCATGGAGGTGCCAAAGTAAACAAGGCCTGTCGTCCAATCTGGAATGGTGGCGTAAAAAGCCTTTTCCATAAGGAGTTGTCTCTGCATATGCTGAAGATTTATCTTTTTTTCTACTGTCTCACAACGCAATCTGTTGCTGCAAATCAATTTGCTTATTCACTGTTTATACAGTAGTGTAAGAGTACGATAAATTCCATATCTTTTCTAACATACATACAAATGGAAATGCTCGGCTCAGCTTTCCACATTTGCCACGTCAAGTTGGCTGAATATGTTCCTGAGACAAATTTAAGAATGCTCAGCAAAATAAAATGTACAAAATTCAAGTGTTTGATTCTGTGACAAATTTAATGGCAGCACAATGAGCGATACTCTAATATTGAGCACCATTTATGGTCATAATTCTTTGTAGATAAATATACCAAGAAGACTGCATTAATCTATTAATGCAAAAGGCCATAAACCATTTTAACAGAGCAAGGAAAACAATAAAATGTATCAGATTAAAAACATTTGTGAGGGAAACTATAATAACCCATAAACTGAAAAATATTGAGACAGAAGAAAAGAATATTTATTTTTGTTTCAAACTCTTGTCTGCATTGACCTATTCCTTCTGTATATGTATCAGATTTTTATGTCCATGGCATTTTTCCTGTATGGAAATGAATAACTAACTTCAAGAATGCAAGAGCAGATATTAAAGTTAATATTTAACCTTTCTGCATTTATTCCAGGTGGCCTGTGGGTATGACACCAGTTTAGGTTAGACTGGCCATTAACTTACAAATCCAAAGCTCGCTGAAGGTTAAAGTCAAGGGCCACTCAGGGTTTTCAGCAGAAAACATTAAGAATTAAAAATTTCAATCAAATCCCGGGGCTGGCAGAGGAATCCTACTCCGTTGGGCCCTTGAGCAAGGCCCTTAACCCCAACTGCTCCAGGGGTGCTGTATAATTGGCTGACCCCGCGCTCTGACCCCAAGCTTCTCTCTCCCTGCTTGTGTGTCTCGTGGAGAGCAAGCTGGGGTATGTGAAAAGATAAATTCCTAATGCAAGAAATTGTATATGGCCAATAAAGTGATCTTATACTGGCAAGTAATGGGTACAAGATGGAAATACAGCCTGAACTGCAGTCCAGTCCATAGTAGAAGAACATAAACCTTGCTCAATATTAATACGTCAAATGAACACATAAATGAAGGTAGAAAAAGATTTAAAAAATGCAATAATAGTAGTAAGCCTTGGACAGTTAAGTATCAGAATCTGGAAATATTTATAAACTCTGGCAGACGGTTTTGTAATGAGAGCATTGCAGATTTCAAAGCGGAAAAGGCCTTTGATTTATTGCACAGCATAAGTAAGTCTGAAACTGTGCCTGGGCAAACAAGGGCCAATTCATCAGTCAGAATAATTCTACTTGAAAAAACTGTCAAAAGAAAGCTCTTTTCACAGTAAGTGTGTACTGTATCTCGGTTATATGTTTCTGAATTTGAGGGAGATCCCTGCTTTTAGATTTCATGAAATACAGGTGTGGAATTCTGAAAGACTGAGAACAAATATTCAAAACCTACAGCTTGATATATACATTCTCTAATGTGGAAAACTAGATACTTCCTTATTCATAGCAAGGAAAAATGGTCTCTGTTTTCTGTAAAGCCTTCTCAAGTTTGATTTCAAGGAAAATAATAACATTTAAATGGAACAGTATGGACTAATGGATATTTTCTACATTAATAATACATTAATGCTCCCTTTCTCTAAACTGTCACTCACTTATAGTGACTTGGGTCACTCAGTTTTGGTGTTACGGTTGTTTGTATAGGTTCACACAAAACCTGGTTATTTCTTTTTATATGAAAGACCACTATACCCCCTTGTATGTAGTTAATCAGTTACTGAAATGGAATAGCAGGATTTTCTTGAAAAATGCACAGATTGATCTTATCTGTGAACTTTGTAAAATGTAAAATGAACATATTTATGTTAAACTAAAAGATAATAATCATGATAGTGCAGGTGTTACATATTTTATTTCACATTCTCACCTTTATGCCTTTGAAGATAAAGTCTAAAAGCGCATTATTATACTGTACTAAGTTCTATTCTTCATAATGCGGCCACACCAACACCAGGTGACACAAAGACAAAGCAGAAAACCTGGGCAAATTCTTGATGAAAAAAGCTAATTTTCAAAGCTTCTAATCTCCAGAAGGATCACTGTTGCCAAGCTGGGTCTAAGGACCAAAACATTCTATAATCCGTAACAGAATTTACTTATTAACTAGGAATCTAAGAATATGAATCTAACAGCAAGTATTATAAAAAAATGTATTATAAAAAAATGAACTCTGTACTTTCTACTTCTACTCTCTGTAAACTGAATATTAGTCAGAGTATTTCCTTTCTAATTAGTTTCTTCCATGGCTTTCCCTGATTTTTAGATTCATAGTAACAGAAACTAAGAAAAAGCCTAAAAAAATATGAATAACCTTTTGTTGAAATATTTTAAGATGATGCTGTAAAATGAGTAGGCTTTTTTAGTTCTAACTCGCTGAATCAAATATTCACATCTGCTGTTTCCTCCTTCTGGAGAGCCAGTTCATTACAAAACTCAGCCAAGCCTGAACAGCACAGTCAGAGATTTACTAATTTAAAGCATACTTAACCTGAAGAACAGCAGAAGAGAAAAAAAGAGCATGGTGTGAGACCAATACATTTTTTTTTTGCTGCCAGAGTAAAGAAACCTGTTCCCCTCTCTTTTGAACACAAATACTGGCAAAACTACAAACTTCGCAGTTAAGGATTCAATTAGCTCTTCACATAAGACTAGTGTTATTGTACTGGCTGCTGATACATTAAATGTAAATACAGTGCCTACTTATGACAGCCAGTTTTAAAACACGTTTTTAATCCTAATAATGACTTCCCTAATAACTTTTGCTTCCTAAAACAAGAGTATCAAGCACAGTAAATACTATCAATAGTTCACTTCAGTCTCAAATAAGACAATGCACCCCTTGTGAGATGACAGGAATGGGATGAAAGTAATTTCCATATGAAAAATAGATCCTGTCTCTGAGCAATACAGCACCTTTGCATACTCGACAAAATATAAACAGTTGCACCTGCTGGTTATATTAGAGTGCACAAATCTGCACTTAACCTAATCAGTTTTACAATAGTTTAAAGCCTAAACTACAGCTGTGCTTTATTCTGTCCTCTACAGTACAACAGGTTAGAAGAAGGTTAGAACCTAGAGAAGAAAAAGACTTGGCCTCACCAGAGAATCAGGAACAAATTCAGACAAATGTTTGTGAAACAGACATGATTCCCCTTACATTTATTTTGGAAATTCTGTTTGATAAAATCTCTGTAATTGTTAAAGCGTAAATGAAAATCTATTTATACAGGACCAAATCTACTGTATGTCCTATACTGTAACAGTCAAGTGTGTACAAGTACACAGAGAAAAGCTCAATTTATTCGATGTCAGCAAACGCAATGACTAATTACCTTTAACCCCCCAAAGTTCAGTGAAGAACTACTACAGAAAGAAAAAAACACAGACCCTTCTTAGACATAGCATTATGTGAACTTTTTTTATTATTTCACAATAAGTGTTATGATGAAACTAGTAATAGAATACATCACATAAGATACAGCTTGACAACGATTCCTTTCCATGAGGTCCTGTATATTAAGTAATATCCCCCATATTTTAGAGGTTGTTGGGGCTATGAATGCAATTGGTCTGGTTCAGATACAGTGTAAACACGGTACAGTATAATTGTTCTTCGGTTTCGTGTTCAGCTTCCCCTGCCTGAGTCACAAGCAAATTGTGTCCAGAGTCCTGTCTGCTGCAGGCTGATTTTTTTCCTGAGGAGCAAAAGCTTTAGAAATGCACCAACTGAACTTCTACCATGGTTCCATTTATAATTTGTTTTCAGGCAGTAAATAAAACACTTGTCTTCAAAGACATTTTGGGAATGCAAATTTGCTGTGGTGAGTCAAGTATTACAGTTGTTTGTTAACTTGTCAATCACACAGCCCAAACTCTAAGTACTCCAGTGACATTTTTCCAGGCAGTTTCAGAGAAGCTTGCTCAATGTGTGTTTACTCCTTTTCTTATAAATGTGCTAAGAAAACCATAGCAACTGTGTTAAACTAACAGGAATTGTCATATACTACTGATTTTAACCAAAGGGTTTGGTGGACTACCTGATACAGAATCTGACTGATACTTTTCATCTTGTCTAACAACAAAAATCCATCACAACAGATATGATTAGTTTTAAAGGGAGAAACTGGTGAACTTTCCAGAGTTAGATTTTATTGTCTCATTATTATATATGTAGTATTTGTTGGCAAAGAGACTTGATTTCCTCTCAATCTAAAGGCTTACATTTTGGCCCTAAAAATATTTGCCAAATTTGTTTCCTCAGGCCTGCATGGTTTTAAGGCGACAATCATTAGGAAAATCTTTAAGAAGTTGTCATGGAAACTGTAAACGTGACAATGCCCTGTATTGAACTCTCCTGAGAAAGTTAGACCAATAGCTAGCTGCATGCCTGCCTGTGTAACCCTACTGTGTTGCTAGGAGATTATGCATTGCAGTTGTAACCGTAAACACACACTTGCACTATCATTGAAGATACTGGGAAACACACAGGAAATTATAAGTTACATCTGGATTAACATTTTCAAGTGAACAGATAAAGATGAAGGAGAGCGATTCACAAAAGAGAGGTTTCCCTGACTATTCAGAACTCTAAAGCCAACAGTTTTCCTGTTCCAGAATTCTGTCAGAATTCCATTCCTACATTCTAGTTCTTCTCACAAGAAAGAAATACCACATTTTTTGTTTATCTTTGTGAAAGAGAATTTTGGGAAGGATGGATTGTTAGCTAAAGTTGAAGAAACGTTAAATCTTAGCAAATTTAGAGTACAATTTTTCATTCAATGAAAACTGATTTTTCAACAAGGAATTCTCAATTGTTTTTGATTTCTAGATTCTTCAAACTAAGCCATGCTTGACGCCTCTTCCCACACTTAGTCTATAATCAATTTAGAGTTTTTTTATGAATTTAATTAAGCCATAATTGAGTTGCAATTACCAGGCTGGGGACCTGGTGTGAGTTTTTGCATCTGTATCTGCGTGTCCGCTGCGATGGACTGGCGTCCCATCCAGGGTGTATCCTGCCTTCCGCCCGTTGCTTGCCAAGATAGGATCAGTCTCTCCCCGACCCTGAATTGGTTGAAGTGGTTAGAAAATGGATGGACTTTAGAAATACTCTCCCATCAGATAACCATCTCGGAGCTGGAATGTTGAGTTAAGGAAGCTAAAAAAACACGAAATGCATGACTTCAGGAAATGCCTGTGGACATATTTCATGCAGTGGTTTCCCTTGGAAAAGATTTCCTTCTTTATTTTACTTTATTTTATGAGACAGTGATACTTCGATTAAAACATTTTTTCTTTTGCAAATGAGAGTTAAAACATAAAAATTGATATAATTATTATCTTACCTAAAAATGATAAGGGATGTTTAAGTTTACGTTTGATAACACAGGTGTTGAAAAACTAACACCAAACCAAAGAACCTAACTTGAAACCAAATAAAGCTAATAGTTCATAATGAAAAGAGATGGTAAAATTCTACAAAAGACAAAAAAAAGTTATAATGTTCCTGTTTCTGTTTGCGTAGAGTAATTTATAACCACTGAAGAACATCAACAGAAACAGTGGGCTGGAATTTTAATGTATTGTTTTTTATTCTGAACGCACAAGGCTCATAAGGATTCCTTAATTCCTTATAAGTAATACAAGCTGTAATAAAGGTTGCATGTGATTAGTAAATAATATGCTTAGCAGTATTCAAAATAATGGCAAAGTACAAAACTGGTTTATTAAAAATGGTCACAACTGTCTTAAAAAGATCATAATACAGTTAAACTTTTAGCATTTCTACCAGATTTAATAAGCTGGAGAAAGGCAACAGATGATTTCTCTTAAATCATGGATTCCCAGTCCTTGACCTTGACGCCCATGGACCTACTGGTTTTTGTTCCAGCCCAAATCCCAGTTACACAATTGAACCCTAACTGACTTAATAATAGGAGAGTTTAAACTCCTAAACATGCTTTTTAATTACCACTTTTCAGCAGCAAAACAAAAACCTAATGTTCAGAGTAGCAAAAAAAAAACCAACATTTGCAAATATTCCAATCAAGCAACTTGTTAGTTCAATTAAGACTTCAGTTAGGTAATTAAGCTCAGCTGAAATGAAAACCAGCTGGAGAGTTGCACTCCAGGACCAGGTTAGGGAACATCTGCCTTATACTACCCCCCCAGGCTCTCAGCACTGTTGTTACAGTCTCTTCTGTAGTCAACTCTCGTACTGTCAAATGCATTAACTGCAGAATTGTACCTTTGTATAGAAACAGGTACAGTATTGTCTATATTCTTTTAAAACATTGTTTAAAAGAATATAGGCTGTAGTTTAAATAAATTAATAGGAATCCTGCCCACAATTTAATTGTATACACATACGTGCACTGTACAATATATTCTGCTTATGTAAAAGCAAATACTTATTGCGTGCTGCCACTTAACGTTGCATTATAAAGACCCAAAACACAACAATGCATCCGAAAAAAAAAAAAAACATCTTAGATTAGCCAAATCAACCTGCAGATTTAAATCCAGCTGAACTCTGAAAATACCAGAAAAAGGCAAGAACTGAAAAAGAGGCTCCTGTAAAGGCTTGACAGAGCTTCGCAAATTATTTTACATACTGTAGTTTGGTTCTGCACATCATACAGTTCTTGGCTTAAATTGACATGCAACCAAATACTAACTTTAAGACACTGAAATGTTCCCCCAATACCTAGGGACTCTTCACAAGGGTGAACACAAAGTCTTTGTTCTAATATGATCAAATGTGTGCGTAGAATTACACAGAACATAACATTTAAAATATTAAAATAAGTTGATTTACCGTCTCAATACTTTTTGGCACTATTTGTTGCAGTGAAGGAGGCTCTTTCTCAACTGAATCTTTATGTTCTTCTTTGGACATTCTCAGAAATTATGGTGATATTGATGAGAGATTTTAAAAGCAAAGATTTCAATTATAATTAAGACTCAATTTTTATATTTTTGTAAGCTGTTTTATTGTAGCAACAAAAATACATACAATACAAACAAGAGTACACATAACATATCAATAACATTGTCAAGAGTACATACTGTAATACTATTTAACTTCATGAAAAAAGATTAAACAAGGTAAATAAAGATAAGGTCCACACAGCTTTCATGTTCTGACATTTCGATATAGTCTGTAAATACTCCTTTACATCTGTTTTAAACTGTTCAAACATAGGACTCTTCCCAGACCATTTCATTTTACAGTATGTATATAATAATGGGTGTGTATAATAATTAAGTAAATTACAAAAGATATTTTCAGATCATTTCCAATGAGATTAAAATTTAACGTAACATCTATTTCTTTAAAAGTAATGTCAATATTACATTCTTTCTTTATATAACTTTGCAGATCAATCCAAAATGTTTTTTACAACAGGACATAATCAAAATAAATGTTGTAAGGGCTTCACAAAAGACAAAGTTATCATCTATATTAATTTTAAATCTCTGCACAACAAGGGCCTTATGGACCATATGTTTGTAAAATATAAGCCAAGTTTCTGTATCATTATAGAACATGCATGTGTCACTTCAAACCCTGGGTGTCGTGGTGTCCTGGGTTTCTAACTTTTGGTACCAGTGTGGGTGGAGTTTGCATGTTGTCTTGTGTTCAGGCAGGTTTTTGCTGTGATTTTCTTGCTCTTTACTATCCTTCCAATTGTGTTTCTCAGGCTTCCTGTCCTTAGTCCAACAGTGTTCTCTCTCTACATCTGCACCCAAGGTCTTCTCATCTCTCCCCATGTATCACATTTACTGTATTCCGACAATGCTGAAAGTTTCCTCTTTTTTCCTCCCTCGAATGCTGAGGCCACCTCCTGCATCTCTGCCTGTTCCAAAGCCATCTCCTCCTGGATGAACTGCCACCATTTCAAGCTCAACCCCTGAAAATCTGACCTCCTTTTCCTTACTTCTCCCTCTATGAGCCTCTTTATATTCATCCTGCCTCCACCAATGGGCCTCCTCCCTGGGCATCACTCCTGAATCTTCCCTCTCCTATTCCAAACACATTTCTTCTTTAGCACACTCGTTACTCTTCTTCTTGCCAACATAGATGACCATACAGTAACTCTCTCTTGATGGTCTTGATGCTAAAACAATCAGTCTCCTCCAGCTCATCCAGAGTTCTGTGGTTCACCTTACGGTTTCTCTCCCTCACATTTCATTAGCCAATCCATTACTCCACTCCGTCCAATGGCTCCCTTATGCTGTACAGATTCAATTCAAAGCCCTAGTCTCAGGTTCTCTGATTCTAATTGGAGAGATTATTATGGTGCCAAATCTCCCAAAACACTTCCTGCCAATTTCTCTGTTCCTCCTCATCAGCCAGGCTTTCTGTACCCACTCCCACTCTGATTTCCCGAGCCCATTCATTCTCCACACTGGCTCCTCAGTGGTGGAATTACTGCCCCACAGAAATCAGAACTACTCAGTCTCTGATCATCTTTTGGCACCTGCTCAAGACTGCTTAAATCTGCTTCAGAACATAAAAAGCTAAGATCAAGCTAATTGTAGTTCATCGATTTTACTGTATTTGCATCAACTACTGAAAATGAGTTCCTGAATGAGTCAGGTGAGACTGGATCAATTGAGTCTTGCGTTTGTAAACGTAAATACAGTACAAGTTCACTCTGGTTCTCCCCCATCTACTTTCAGAATGAGCAGACAAACCTGCACAGAAAGTGGTTTTCATAGAAAAGACCCAAAACACATATTTTAGCTTTTCCCCATACAGTATATGACTTCTGCAGGGATTGAACACTGTTTAGTATTACATTACCAGGCACCAAAAACTGTCCAAGACATTGGAGGAACGGACACATTGACTTGGCACTGGGATGCGGACGAAAAGGAAGGGGATTTCATCTCACATACTGCATCAATAGCAACCGCATTCTGGGAGGGAAAGGGTGTAGGGTGTGGTGGCGATTATGTTTGTAGAGTTACCCACGGTGGAGCCAATGAAATAGTTACAACAGGAGACCGACCAAACAAACAAACCGCCACCAGAACAGGCCTGCCACCAAAACAAACTCCCTTCCACAAGACAGATAACTCCTAGGGCGTCGTATTTGGAGAGGCAGGAGGTTAGGGAAACAGAACGTGACAAGGCCTGAGGAACTCAGCCGCTCCCACCCACTCAATAACACAGTTTGCTGCATTACTCCTGCGTGTCGGTGCAGCGGGCCGGCTGCAGCAATGATTTAACTTTGACCGCGGTATGATTATCCTGTAATTATCACACACACACACACACCAAGAGGATGATGGAAATAATGAGGACAGTTTAACAAAAATCCTCCAGCATGGGAGGTTGTTTTTAGCCCTGCACGTGAAATACGCGGCACACTTTTCAGATCCCTCTAATTTGGCGGTAATACAGAAATGTCATAAACAGTGTAAAGTTCTCATTTCTAGTCACAACACAGAATGAAAAGTGTGGTTATAAACCTGAATAATAACCCTGATAGAAGTTACTCCTTTTTTGAAAAAATAAAACATTTCCCTTTTCTGACAAGCCCAGATGTTAGGTTCCCGTACACCAGACATTAGCATTACCTTTTTTGTACAGTTGGTTATTTTTTTGTTATAATTATAAATCTTCCTTTGTTACAAAGCTAAGTTAAACTCCCTTCTCAACCAAATGGTAGTGTGAAAACCAATACATACATCAAACTGTAATAAGATCCCAGACAGACTATTATAGTAAATGCTACTAATAATACTAGGAATCGTTTAGCTAACATTACACTCCTCAAGAACTATTACAGGGGAACTGAGTGAGATATGCAATTGGTATAGCATTACAGGAATATAAAGAGAAAATATATGTATGAAAATAAATCTGTCCAAGAATCTGGCTTTGCCCTTGTTGTAACATTAAACATATTAAAATGATAAGGTATGCTGAGTATATAAGACTGTCTAAATAATAACAGTAGATTAATTATTTTAAATTGTAAACATGAATAGAACAATTTAAACTGAAAGAAAACATGAAGAGATGTCAGTGAAAATAACACATTTTGACAAAAAAAAAACCAGCATCAGACAACAATGTGTGAATTATTTTTAAAGTGTGCAGCTGTATTTGCAACTCTCTCTCTATAACAATCTGGAACATTCCAAACAACAGCCAACAAAACTTGAATTATTACCAATACGTAAAGCAAAAACAATTTGCAGATCTGTATTTTCAGTACAGCATACATTATGACAAAACTTTACAGTCTGGTTAAAATGTACGGAATGAGCTTGAACCACTGTTAACTTTGAAAACTCACCTCGCACTTCTAAAGCAATCCAACTTCTCTTCCATCTCGTGGCTGATGTGAGATGTCATACTGTTTAAATGAGACTATGCCAGAATGAACACTAACTGTCACTTTCTGTGACAAAGGTTTCAACAAGTCCAGAGACTTGAGCTCAGACTATTCTCCACACACCATCTGCAACCCAAAACCACTAATCCATTAAAACATCTTAAAACTATCTGGAGGTCTCCCTCTATTTTTACTTGACATGAATGAACAAGGAGTACAAAACATTTTTTTTTGTGCAAATCTCATTCAGCTCCTCTCTCCTGTAACTCATTGATTGGGTAGTATTTTTGAAATCTAGGTCCTTCTGCCACCTGGGAAACGCCATTAAATTCACTCTAAGAAACACTGGGGCTGATCTCAAGGACGGTAAGCAAACGAGATATTCTTTCACAAGTCTATTAGGAGAAATAACAACCATCCTATATCTGAAACCAAAACAGTATGAGAGCAGTTATGAGCTATTCTTGTCATTCGGGATGAAACCTAAGTTAAGTTCTACCTCTGATCGTTATCACCCCTAAGGAAGGAATCATTTAATCTGGTAAGTTTCTGCTTTTCCTAACACTGTTATCATTTTCTTTATAAAATCACATTTCTCACACATTGCCATATACTTTCTTTTGTAAAAGTAATCAGAAATCAAATAAAATTGGAATATATGATAATTATATCTGATAAAAACATAGATTTGATGGGATTTTAATAATTGCATTATTTAATGATGTGATTGCCATACAGAATATTTTACGTATATACAGTAAAATTGATCACCATGCATAAAACTTTTGTGTGTTTTTTTGAAGAGGGCATAATGTTGTCACACTCCATGCTCCAAAAGAGGACAAAATATTATCCACAACTACTGCTGTTTTTGAGATACAGGCTTATCAGATACAAAGGATTACATAAGCATAGCTAACCTGTTGCCAGGAAAAAAAAACTAATTCGGTTTACACTGATTTAGTGTAAGGAGAATGGGATTATCAGATATGACATGAAACCACAATATAATGTTTCACTGGTCAGCAGCAATATTGTGTGGATAATGGCAGATGACATTTAAATCTGACACAGCTGTTGTAAAATAATACTGTATAAATATTCTCCTCTTCTGAAAAGGAAGAGACTGCTGGTTGAACACAGGACAGATCAAGTGATTATTTTTACAGATGGTTCTTTATGTATAAAACTCATACTGCTTCTTAATGTGATTCTTAATGTGAATGAGTGGGATGTTGTAACATCTAGGCTATATGAACACATGAACAATTGATCCTCTTAACATCTTTCTGGGCACTATTTTAAACAACCAGTTCAGTCAAGGTTGTCATGTGCGCAAAACTACCTACCTTGCTGTAATAAATAATTTACTGTATTAATTTTGGTCTGTTTTTGAGAACCTAAAACCAATAAAGTCAGGTTTGCACAAAGTACCCATCCTGTTCTGAACGTTGCAGAGAACATTTCTAATGACCTACTTGACAGCTGGTGAGATAAATCACATCTCTCTACATTGGCGTTCAATCGCTAGCAACCAGTTTTGAATTGCTAAGGGGATCCATTTTGGTGTAAAGTAAAAGATTGGCTAATGTTTCAGAGTACAGTACAATAAATTATTTCCTTCAACAAGGCGTGTCAGATCAAACTTGAAATGATGTTTAATAAATGACAAATGATGTTTCATAAAGGGCTTTTCCAGGATAAGCTGGAAACACCCATGTAACGTTCATCTAATTATGGTGAAATTTTAAGTGGTATATTTTTAGCTTTCATTTGAATAAAATGTATCAGTTTCATATGATATTTAAAAATTAAAAGCCCAAATAATAAAGATACACACCATTTGTAATGTTGTATTATCCCAGTTGACACAACCCCTGTTCATACAATATGACTATGTAAGAAGGCATTACTAATCCATACAATATGAGGACTGTATGTAAGAAGGCATTACTTAACGATACCTGTAGAGCAGAGGTTAGGGCTTTGATTTCTGAACCAAAGGATCTTTGGTTCAAATCCTAGTGGGCAGGCTGCTGTTGTACCCTTGAGCAAGGTACTGTAATGTATGTCATGCAAACACTTGTACCAGGTACCCTGCTTTATTGATGAGTCTGCTGTCTGTCATTATAAATATGATATTATCAGTTGAATTATGTGGTAAAATAGAGAAATGTCATTAGTGATAACCAAAAGGTTTTTTTTTTACAAACCCTTCCGTTTTCCACAAACAAGCAGAAGTGTAAGGAGGCTCTGAATGGACAAACATTAGCTAGTCAAAGATTACACGAGGAAACATGCTTCAACCCAGAAACTGGACTGGAAAGCAACGGAATAAAAAATCAAAGAGCTTTGGAGATTGTAGTTTGCAACCTTCTAATCTTGCAGGTTGTAAAATGATCTTTTAATCTTGAACCGGTTTCCCTTTAACGTCTGCAAAATGCTTAAGTGGACCTTAAAAAATCCATATACTGTAGCTAAACCAGACCCCAGCTTCAGCTTGGAACAACTGTAGTGCACGTGGCCTTCAAAACAAACACAACTAATTTACTGTGCTTCCTTGTAATGATAACCTGTCTCCTGCTGTGCCAAGAGAAGCAACGTGAAACCGAAGAGACAGATGCGTCAACCGAGTCACCTGATGAATGTTAATCAGTTCCTTTCTGGCAGGTTATTTACTAAGGGGCAGAGCAAAGACACTCATGGGAGTCCAAGCATTTCAATGTTACCGATGTCAGGTTATCAGTATGGCTGCACAGGAGAAAATACAATGGTCTATATACTGTAGTGCATTCTTGGAGAAAAGAGGCACCCACCCAGCTGGGGTTAGCAGGTTTGCCTCAGCCTTTGTAAGCTTAACAATTGCATGAGCGAAACACGTTTCCTTAAATACGAGGGAACGTCACTCCCCATTTTGTTTACCTTATTCCCTGATGGATTAGCATCCAGTGAAAGAAAAATGTCTTTCAGCTGGTATATACAGATTTACTTGTTTAAGGACTGGAATAACACTTCGCGTTACTGATCTGTGAATAAAAAAAAACAGAAAGAAGTGAATTCTGGGAACATTGTTGGCAAACTTGCATCTTTTTCTGTGCACAAAATGCCCATTTTCCACCAGCGTTGTTCGTATCACTCATTGCTGTGCGGTAGGTGGAAATCTCGTGATGTCATAAACTCGCCCCGCTTTTCTACGGACTCGGTTTCCCACGCCGTTCCCAGCCTGTCCCTCCGCGCAGTTGGGAAAAGGGGTGGAGGCTGTGGAGTTCTGGAATGCGTGCTTTTGCGCGTTCCCGATATGCCCTCTTCCTCGGTGTGGCGCGCAGGAGAGCAGCGTGTACGCGCGGCGGGGCGACAGGTCTGCGCTCAGAGAAGGCAGAACAAGAAACGCAGGAGAGGGAATGATGGCGGTGGAGGAGTGACAAGAGTTTGAAAGTGGAAATTGAAAGAAAGAGCACTTACCCGGCGCCCCAAGAGCCCCCCAGATACGAAAAGTCGAGGTAAAGCACTTTAAGTATTTCGTCAATGCATCTAGTTCTTAAGGCGGTTTGGCGATCTCTTAAACTTGTTTGATTGCAGTGTTGAAACGATCGCCGGGTGCAGTTCATTGAGAGTCTTATTTGCAACCGAAAAAAGTGTTTTCCCAACTGTTCGGAATCCAGATCGGCTTCTGGTGTATAACCGTGAGAGAATCTGTCACTCTTGTAATTCTTCACGATCAATTGTGTAGCCGGGAGTTTGTTGCAGTAGCCAGTCTCTTGGTAAAGTAGGTGTGGATTTCTTCTTAAGAGGGTTTCAAGAACTGCTTCTTGGTTCAAACATGGGATCTTGTCTGCTTCAGATTGTAAAGACGACAGTTTATCAAAAGACACGCGATTCCGATAAAATTCGCTCGGATCGGCGTTTTGACTCGATCTCCCATTAGAAATGAGAATCTGTTTTGGCAAACTTTTTTGTTGTTCAAGTCCGAATAGAAAACTTTTAAAGGCGGGTTTTCGGTATCGGATGTGCCAAGACGCACAGCATACAGCCATCTCTTAATCTTAATTAAGGTCTTAATCGTTAACTATATTTTCTCCTAGATGACCAGAATCTGTGATTTCTGAAGAACAGCGGAGTTGCCACATTGTTGAGCTCGTTGGGATTGATGGCAAGTGAAGAATAGAAAGGGCGGTTTATGAAGCGGCAACGCAACCGATTAAAAAAAAAAACCAAAACAACCACATTGGAATATCCCTCTCCATCTACCTTCCTGTACTCTAAGAAATATTTGAACACTTCCTTGCCTGATCTCCTTCTTCAAAATGATAAAGACGGAGAGCAAAGGTGACCGGACGCTGAGGAGCGCGTCTCCTCACAGAAACGCTTACAAGTCGGACTTCCATGCCATCAAATGCTCCTTTGACGGGGCCAGAGCCGACAGCGCTCCCAAGTCGTACGCGAATGGCTCCAGCGAGACCCGGGAGGAGACGAGGGGGAGACCTTTTGGTAACCGAGTGAACAAAATCAAGAACATTTTCCTTCAGATGGACGGTCAGCAGCCAGAAGTCGCGGAGGGCAAGGCGGCGACCAAAAGCGAGGTGCCTCAGGTCACTCCCCCAAAACTGGCCTTTGCCGCCGGCGTGCATAAACCTAATTTCGCCGGTGCCAGCCCAGAGTCCCCGACCTCAGACAAGACCCACAAGGGTGAAGACGCGGAGATAGACAAAGTAGCGCTGGCCGAAAAGTTCTCGGTGACCAGAAAACTGTTTGAGAGGGGCATCCAGGAGCAAACCTCTGGGGAAAAACATTCTCCCACCAAAATAAGGGGGCGGATGTCGCTGGGCAGCGCGTCGGACGAAGGGAGAGGCACGAGGCGGTCGTCGGGGTCTTCGGAGAGTACGGCGAGCAGCGTGAAGGCCGACCACAGCCCTACCTCAGTGACGAAAGGCTGGCAGGAGGAGAAGAGCGACAGCGAAGACGCCAAGCACGTGTCCAGGCTGTCCCTGAACGCCGGCCCCATTTCCCGCAGGCTGGAGAACTTCATGGTGGATAGCGATAGCGAGGAGTCCGGCAACAGAGCTGTGGTGAAAGAAGCAGGAAGTCAGGGTAAACGGCACAGTTCTTCGAACTCGGACCTCTCCCAGCCCACCTCCCCCGTGGGTGACGGGTGGGGTAAGCCATCTGAAGATGCCGCTAAGGCACCCAGCCTGCCGGCAAGGGATCAGACGCAAACTCAGTCATTGGTCAGTGGCAGTTATGGGGCGCCGGATGTTGCCAAGAGCGACGAGCGAGGGGCCCAGGGCGCCGCCAGGAGCAGGCCCCCAGGCCGAGGCCCCCCGCCGGAGCAGGCGGGAGCGGGCGTGGTCAGGGCGGAGCTGGTGGTGGTGCAGAACGAGTCGTCGGAGAGCGACGAGAACGCCGAGGGCCCCGACGACAACGAGGTGTTCGAGGAACCCCCCGAGGAGGAGGGCCACCAGGGGCCACCCGCCGGGCCCTCTCCCCGGCAGGAGCGAGGAAAGGCGGAGGCGGGGGCCGGCGGGCGGGGAGAGGCGAGGGGGGCCGAACGCGGCGGCGGGGAGGGACTGAGAGGGCAGACGGAGGAGGACAGGGAGGCGAGCCGGACGGAGGATTACCCCGAGGAAGAGGAGAGCGAAATGGAGGAGCAGGAGGAGGGCGGCGGGGCGCGGGTGTCCCCGGTCATCTACGGCATCGAAAACGCGGCCTTTGTGGATGACAGGGACACGGACCAGGAGCACCAGGAAAGTGAGCGCGGAGAGCACCAGGCAGAGGCGTACGAGGAGGTTCCCGGTCTGTCGGACGAGGAGGACGCAGGGCCGAAGAGGAAGATTAAGTTCTCGACTTCGCCGATCCGGGTATTTATGTCTTACCCTTTTCACCCTCCCTTCACACAAATCCAAACACTGCCTTCGCCGAGCACTGAGGCAGGACGTGTTGAGAGTTATTAAAAAAAACAGGCGAAAATGTCAATTAGGAGCTTTTAATGTACCCCCGGGTTTGCACACAGAACAGATTTTTAAATCCAATCTAAAGGGGAGCTTGATTTAATGAGAGCATCTTGAAATCTGTACAGCTATGAAAAGAAGTGTAGACGTCCACAAGACCTTGTCTAAGATGCTGATGGTCTTTTAACCACAGGACTTTATTTTCTACATGCAAAATCACTTTGAATGCTTTGTATTTGAAGCAAAAACCTTGCCTCTTCAGTGAGATGCTGTGCCTACGTAAAAAGAAAAGAAATCGCTTTTGCATTTTGAGGTTTAAGTACAAGTTTGAAGGGCAACATCTCCTGGGGTCATGTGGACGTTGTTGGTGTATGGGGAGGCTGGTCTGCCCTGAAATTGTTCTTCTAACTTTGACAGAAGGAGCCAGAGTGCCATAAGTCCAGCACAGCCTTTTTTTTTTACCAGATTATTCAGGCAGAGTCAGTGGAAAAAGTAATGAGGAATATTTGTGGAAACATTTGTTTATGTTATGTAAGACATCTGCAAAAAATAAAACAAGAAAAGTGGGCTGCAGATGAGGTCACAGCAATGAAAGGAGGTTGTGTGTGCGTACTGTACCTGTAGTCTGGTATCTGAGGAATACAGCTCTCACTGCACACAAGAGAGCCCTGACCTTGGAAATAGAGGAACGTCTTGGATTTATCTACTTTATTTGTTCATTTCTAGAGAAATGGCCCTGTACAGTCTGTTCATCTCTTTTTATAAGTTTTATCAAAGTGCTGCAAGAAAAACTTCTTTGGGGACCAGAAGGATCTGTTACTCATTAGATCTTCATTTTGCAGCTTAATTTCTAGTGGGACTTCATCTCACCCTGTTAATGTTAACTACTCGTTCTTTACCGTGTGAGATGCCGATGCCTGTGTTTGAACATTCCTGTGTAATGACCATCGTTCTTCTGGGTCGTTGGTGAGGTAGCTAGCTCGGCCACTGCCTGGCACTGGAGAGGTGTGAAACTATCAGTTCCTCTGTGTCATTGCTCCTAAGTGGCATGCCTGCTGCCCTGGGCCCAGCTGGCCCAAGAGGAAAGTCCTGTCAATGCTGCACACCAGCCATGAGAAGTGTTTGAAAAAAAAGTCGTAGGTCATTTCTGTAGACGTATCCGTGCTTTTCCTTAAATTAAGAGATCATTAAACGATCCCATTATTGGTAAGAAGGCGTTAACCCCCCAGGGATCGTATTTACAATTCCACCGTGGGTTCGCACAATCTGTCCTCACTGGGCTTGCTCTCTTATTTCAACCGGAGAAGCAATTTCTCCCGATTTGCTGTGTTATGTGACTGCTGGCACATCACCCAGGGGGTGTACTTTGGGTTGGAAAGTGCAATGTGATTCCAGTCAATTCGTGAGGTGCCCTTGCATCCACTGGAGCCCTGTGGACTGTTCTGGGAGAGATGGCTGATGGAAATCCTGTAGATGAAATAATGTAACGTGTGGTGCCCTTGCGTGGCTCGTAAAGTCAGGCTGTTTGATTGATGCCGGGTTGAAAGTTTTCAGTACCTTGGATGACATTTCTGCACACGCTGTGTAGTCTTGTCAGTGGCAGAAACCGTATGAACATCGGCTGTACCGGCATAGCTTAAACGCACATGATAAACATGTACAGTATAAATTCAGTTCATCATGGGGTGCTATCTGTGTGGAGTTTGTACAGCATGATCTCCCCGTGTTCACATGTACTTCCTCTGGGTGCTCCAGTTGCATCCCATAATCCAAAGACACACCAATAGGTTCATTGGCCCCCGAGGAAAGTTGGTCCTGGTGTGTGTGTGTGCGTGCATGTCTGTGTCCGTGTGCCCTGTGATGGACTGGCGTCCCATCCAGGGTGTATCCTGCCATGTGCCCGTTGCTTGCTGGGATAGGCTCCAGCTCCCCCCGCGACCCTGAATTAAACGAAGCCGTTGGAAAATGGATGGATGCTGCCAGGCATAACAGACCGAGCCAAAAAAGCTCGATTGCTCCGCTCACAGTTTTTACGGTTCGTGCTTGAACCGTGTGAGTCATTTGCACGAGCCGGGCTGGTGGGATCCCCACAAGGACCAGCAGAGCTGTGATCATGTCACTGTTCAGACACAAGCGGGTCTGCGGCAGACAAGCACTCAACCTTCGCCTTTTCTAGCTCTTAGACCCAAACAAGACTGTGCTTGAACGCAGGACTCTAACCTACAAAAACTCCCAAGTGATTGTGAAGCAATACTGGAGTCCTTTGAAAAACCCTGGTTTCTTTCTAGAAGCGAGGGATGAGGCTGGAAGAGGTCCATGGAAATATTTTGGTTTTGTCCTGGCATGCGAGTTTGAGAAAATTGTCCTTCGTGTCTGTTTAGACCAGTCGTTCTTTTGTAAACCCACTGGCAGTGTATTTATCTTATTGGGTAGAGATGAAGAAATCTGATCCGTAGGTTTAAGATGGGTGAATCATAACCTGTTCAAGACGTTGCAGCAACTTTCCTAGTTCAATGATTGCAATTTTGATTTAGCCAAACAACATTTGTTTGTTTTAAACCGGTTAACTACGGCTGTTTTTGCTGAGACAGAGAAGCCTGTGTATTGTATGAGATTCATATCCTATGAAAGCTTTGTATACATTTTTAGTCTCTTTTTATTTCCTGTGTTGTTTTTTGCATATTAATTTTAAACGTTTTTAATATACTACCTATCGTAGATAGTCTGCAGAGTTAACTCTAAATAAATTTAATTCTTTAATTTGAGGATTCCAGCAAACCATTTTGTCTCTGATACTGAGTAGATTTATATTGATGCAGTGTATTTATAATGTCTTGACTCTACAGTACCCCAAAACATAATGTATTAGATTTAACATGTGTATGCAGGTAATCATTGTCTTATTGTGTTGTTGTTTATTTTGTGTAAGTCTTGGAACCACAAAAAACAATTTTGGAAAACATCGATGCATTACTTCTGGCCTGTATTAGTAGTCTGAGAAAATAAGAGGTAACTGGGGTTTTGGGGAAATTTGTGACAGTAGTGATTCTTTCTTGTGGAACAGCACAGGTCTTCTCAGGTCCATTAATACTCATGTTCTCGTGGTTTTATTTGCTCTGAATTTGTGGAGGTTTGTCGGGCCTGCTCTTTCGATGGCTTTTGTCCCTGTTTGGCGATTCAGTACCTACTTGGCGACGTGTTCTTTTATTAGCGTGTGCTGGAACAATGGATCGCCAGCAGTGCTTGAAGTATAGTACTGTATACTTGGCCTTCCTGAATGATGTCTACTGTAGGTCACTTACTGTAAATAGTCCACTCTCTTCCAGAGCAGTTCCGGTGAGCTCTTTTGTGCTCCTGAGCAGTCTCACAGAACTTTGTCTTTGGGAAACGCAGAAGCAACCTTTTACCTTTTCAAATACAGAAAAATGTGTAAAATGGGCAAAGAATCCCCGTACATGAGTTACTGTAACAGTAACTGGGTATTTTGTTGATCAACGTTGCAAATGAGTGCAGAAGCGCCCTGTGACAAGACTTCCAAAAGCCCTGTGAAAGCAAAGAAGGTTCCTGAGAAGGGACAGGCTTGAACAGCACTTGCTGTCTCTGGCTGTATGACGGACACTTGATGTCCAAGTTGGTAGCGGTTTTGAAATGACTGTGAAATATCTCTCCTTCATCCAGTCTGAAAGCTGGCATTCAGGATGTTCTCTTCAAGTAGCTGTCTAGTTTGGGAGTGGGGTTCTGTAACTGATTTCAAATTGTGAGTTTGGGCTGTTGATGACAAGTTCAGTAATCCCTCACTATACGAGTTTTCATTGGTGCGAGATGTAGTCATTTTCCTACTTTCCATTTAACGAGCAGATTTGCAAGCTCTTGCAAGTTGGACTCTCGTAAAGCTTTGCCACGATTGGTCCTTTCCCACATCTTCTAGAGGAATTTTCTTTTTATTTTTTATTACATTTTAACTGCTTTTTAATAAAGGCTTGTGTACGTAGTACAGAACAGTAACTAGCGTTTATGATTTGCTTACGACTGTAACGCATCTATTGTGGTGTGCCATAAACGGGCAGCGGTGTTATTGATAACCTACCTGTTGTTTATGCATCAGCTAATGTCTTTAAGCATGTTACTTAAATAATTAACCAGGAATGGTATTCGTTTCATACTTGGCTGCGACCTGTGCTGCATTATGGTGAGGTTCAGTTGTTTGGAGGGAAGATGTTTGAGTTCTGGAACCCATTGGAGTTTATGACACAGCAAGTAATGGGAATTTAATTTCCATTATATAAGTTTTCACTTTACGAGCGGTTTTCAAGGAAATAATTACCCTTGTATAACGAGGGGTAGCTGTATTGTGCTTCTGATGTGGGAGATGTGAGCTTCCTTGTCACGCGCAAGTCGACGTCTGCAGCTGTTGGAAATTGTGATGTACGGCAGGGGTGTGAGAGCAGTAAATCAGGTAGCATGGTAAAAACAGTGCCCTGCCCGGAGGTGTCTGGTAATTGGTTCAGTTCACGTGCGTGTTTCGTTTTTTTTGTCTGTTTTACAGATGTCGGTAAAAGGCGCCGCTACTTTGACAAGCAGGTTGCCAAGTTTTGAAGAGTGTGCCTGTCGCACTAGGGGTCAGTCATTGGCTAAAAATCTTTTTTTTGTGCCCGAGTTAGACTTTTAAAGGGACTGTGGAGCCTGGAATCCTGTGCAGTCAGAGCTCACGGCACCTAAATTAGCCCCACAGCTGTCAGGGCCGACAAGTCCAGCTATACCCAGGCTGCAAGAGTTAAGGGTCTATACGGCTCTGCTGTCTATGTGATAATATAGCACATCTCACAGGGGTCCTGTCTTAGTTTATTGCTGTCTGGCGAATAGAGGCTCATTTATTCCTTTAAGCCAATCTTTAATATTTCCTCCGTTGAATTTGTTTTATTTTTCTGTTCTTACTTTTAGGAATAAAACACTGTACGTATTTTATTTGAAATAACGCAGAATATGTGGAAAAGACTAATGTACTGTTTATGGGTAGCAAGTACTGTCATAGTGCTGTTCTCTTTCTCAAGAGTGCTTTCATGGCTGGTATGAAATCTCCAAGTACTGTGTTGTAATACACCACACCTGTGTGCTGTAAAGCAAAACGAAAAATGCCATTCTTTGTATTGTATCAGCATGCTATAGGCTGCTAGTGTACAGTCAAACCTTAACTTTGAAAAAATGGTCTTCAGATTTCATTTTTAAAAAAAGGTATCTGTGTAACTTAATTAGTTCATGGTCATCAGTTTTTTTTGTCCATCAAGACAGCAGAGTTGAGCATGAAGTTTATTTGCAAATTCCATGGAGGGACAGAGACACGGAGCTGTCTATTTGGATTTTAACACACGGGGCGAGGAGTCTTCACAGCATATTCCTGGTTTTGAGAAATCTTCTGCTCAGCGTCTTTCAGAATTCCGTTTTTCTCCTGGCGTACAGCAGCTAATTCAAGCTAGAAACCCAGGCTCATGTACTGTAGGGGACACCACAGAGGAATGATTCTTTGCCTTGGCTGAGTGAGGCCTACGCGAAACAGGACCCACCTCGTCCACTCCCTGTGGAAAACTCCCAGCTGGGACTTCGGCAGGAAGTGTGGCCGTCTTTTTTTTGTTTAGCTTCAGGTCACGTGCAGCACTCATCTAGGATTACGTCTCTGTGAAACTGTAGCTTTTCGCTCACTAACGTGCTGTAGGAAAGGTTCTCTCTTGGTGAGCGTCTTAAGGGGCGTTTGGTAAAGAAAGGTAAAGGTGTCGTCCTGTGGAGACTGGCTGCCAAAACTCAGGAGCATTTACAGAAGATGGTGATTAAACACAGCAGTACGCCCTGACCTTCATTTGAGCGATCCCAAACAGTATTATTTCCTGCTGCTTGCCGAACCCTTGCCTTTTGTCTTGACTCTGGGCCTGTTTTAGAAATGTAAATGCACTTGTTTACCTGTTACCCTCTAAATTCCAGTGTACTGCATAATCACATTGTGTTTTTTTTTTACCTAGTTCTAGTTCCTGTTTAAAAAACACACAGCCCTGATTGAACCTAAGAAAGGTGGCCAGTGAGAAGAGTCCATCTGGCATCAGTCCCTTTTGTTACTGTTTATTTTCTCTTCAGCAACAATAACACACGAACGCAAAACCTACTCAAGCAAATAACCCCTACGTTAAAAAAAAAAGAACTGAAAAACAAACCAAAACCCATATACAATAACCAATATAAAAGAGGCAGTGAAAAAAAAACAACAACCATGACATTAATCAATTCTTCCATCTAAACAATTATCAAAAATGTACTTATTGCTCCCCGTCCTTACTCAGCCATTTCCATTGATCTCAAGATCTCATCCAGTCTTTCTCTTCTTGAAATAAGGCTAGGGGAACGGCTTGGACAGCCTGGCTAGGGAGCTCGTTCCACGCTCCCACCACCCTCTGGGTAAAGAGGTGCGTCCTGTTCTCGTCTCCCAGTGCGCGTGGGCGTAGTTTCCCGGGGCTGCGGCAGGCACTGCTGCAAGGAGGCGCCGTGGTGACATTCCGCCGAGTTCCCCCGGCAATGCAGCACTCCGTTTTAGTGGGTCACTGGGAAGCTCCGCAGTGCCACAGTTTTCTTCTGCGGCGGCTGGCAGCACAACACGCTCTCCTGCGTCCTGGCCCGAGCTGAGTGAGGAGCAGTCTTGCCAGCTCTTGTCTGTGTCGTGGGCTTTGGTGCAGGATAAGCCCTTTCAGTTCTTTTGTTGTTTTACGGGAAGACATTGTCAGGTGGGGCACGGTCCTTAATTTTTTTTTTCTTCCTGGGTGAAATCGCTTCACAGCCACGCTAAGTGTAGCCAACTGACTCATTGTCAAGGCTGTGGTTTATTTTTTTTTATTTTACTTGATTTTTTCTTGTAATATTCTCATGGAAACTGGGACAGAATTCAATTGTCCTGATACTCGTGTTCAGCTCCACAGCAGTACTACTGTACCTGCCTGCCCTTTGTTTTGAATAAAACCATCCGGGGAGGATGGTGGGGGTGCTTTTAGAAAGTGAGATAGCATCTTATAGTTCTACAAACATTCAAACCACTAGAATTTAAAGAATGTTTGCCAATGTGGAACGTCAGACATGTTGAAGACCCAACTTTTAAAGCCACAGTATTTTGCTCTGTATTGAAAAAGAGTATTTCAAGACTGTGCTCTTTGTTCAGGGTAAGAATAGCCCGGGAGCTCCAGTTCGAATCCTGCCCAAGCCCTTCTGGCCATGCCAGAAGCTGAAACGATGTCGTAAATTGTGAGTATCGAACCTCATCGGGACAGCCAGACAGAAGAGGGGTAGATGTACACCTCATTCCGAAGAGCCTTGGGAATTCTTTGCCGTTGCTGTTTTACAACTATTTAGCTGCCTCCTTTGTCCGAGGAAATAATGAGTACTGCAAGGGAACAAATGAAGGTCAATTTCATGCAGAATGAGGGGAGGAAAAAAAGGGAATCGCACCTGAAGATGGTTTAACAGCAGAAACGTTGTCTCTCCTTAATTTCTACTTTGCTGTGCAGAATTAACCTTCTCCCGTTCCTGTGCAATCAATGTAGGCTTCCTGCTCGAACCCCTTCAGATAGTAATCTAATAATAATAATCTGATCAAGCCAGAGGAAAATTCCAAACTAGAATTTGCTATAAAAACATAAACATTGCTGCTGTATTCTTATACTATTTAAGTGAAATATTATTTGCCGTTGTTATTAACCGTCTGATTTCTAAGCGCTTTATGCAAGACAGGGTTATAGGGGAGCCAGAGCCTATCCCAGCAAGCTTCAGGTGCAAGGCGGGAAACACTCAGCAGTCTATCACAGGGCAGACAGACACAGACACACTCACACTCGCACTGGGGGTTCTCCCCAGAAGCGAATTAACCTAATAGTACAGTATGCATCTGAAACATGGGAAACCGGGGAGAATGTACAAACTCCAGGGAGATAGCACCCCAGGTCCGGAACCGAATCTCTGTGCAAGAGCAATGCTAACCACTGCGCCAACATGCCCCCCTGTTATTGTTATTTATTGTTCCATCAGGTCAAGCAAGGCTACAGGACAAGTGTGAGTCATACGCTTGCAAAACAAAAAAAAAAAGTTGATTTACATCCTGCCAAACAAAACAGGGTCTGGCATTGAGGTGTGTCCAGCAGGAAAAACTCAAAAGTAAGGCAGTTGCAGCTTCTACCAGCAATGTAACGGGCTTGTGAATGGTATTTGATCAGGCTTTGCTTAAAACGTGAGTGTAATATTAATACGGCTGTTGGTTTGCATTCCGGAACGGAAAATCGATTTTAGGTGCACTTGTGTATAACATCGTGAGAAACCTGCCCAGAAGATCAAGCTTTTAAAACGGAAAATGAATACTGACCAACGCCCAGTTGGCAGGATAACAACACACCTTGCTTTCAGTTTTTTTGTTTTGGTGTGTGTACTTGGATGTGTTTATTCAGTGTTAGAAGAAAGTTGCTCAGATCGTAGCAGGTCCGTATCCTGCGTAGGACAGTTCCCAACCATTGTTTATTGTGTGACAGGGCAGTCGATCTCTGTTGGTAATCCAGTGCAAAGATTTCTTTTTTTGTTTGCCGGGATTTGTTAATCATTATGAGCCCCCAACAAGGAAGCACCTGCTGTACCCATCACTGTCTTTTAAGGTAAAATACAGGCAGTTTTAAAAAGAGGCCTGCTGTTTTTAGGGATGAATGTGCACATTGTTTGTTTTACCTCATTCAGTGCCAGTGTTTGCTCAGGAAGGTGTGGTAAACAGTTCAAAAGTGCATCACAAGGGTACGTCTATAACCGGCATGTGTCCAGGTTTTATTCCGAGCTCCAAAGTTTTTCAAATAAACAAGCACTTTTATCTAAAGCGAAGATAACTGGAAGGCTAAAATCTGACCTCGGTTTGATATTCAAAGTGCACACAAAACGGATCTTTATATCATTCTTTATGCAGTCCAGTTTTCTCCCTTGTTCTGACACAAAACACGCCTTTGTGGGCTCAGTGCCACTCCTTGCATGTTAGATCAGATAGCTTCAGAGCCTTTGTGTTCTGTGCTGTCCAGAGCAGTTTAGTTATGGATTGCATGTGTGTGGGGGGGGGAGAAGTCATTTGTCCATTCTCTCTTTTTTTTTCCTTTGTTGCGCATCTCTTAGCCAGGCTTTTAAAGGCAGTGCTTTTGATTTGTTTGGCTGGCTCTTGGCTTGCGCGATGGTGACATCATAAGGAACATCCGACAGTGAGCAAAAACAAAGAAAAAAGCCAAGCGACATTGCGTAGAATCTCAAAATGCCAGATCAGTGGGGGAAAAACGATAGCTTTCTCTGCGTCTTAATTGCAATTGACGCAAATTGGAACCGATACACTCATAGATGATTATTTGCTGGATTCGCAACAGCTTCAGGATCAAGGCTGTTATGGGATTTGTCCCGCACTGGTAACAGAGTGATGAAGCCAGTTCAGAGATGGAGATTATTAGGAGGCCATGATTGGTAAAGGCCAGGGGGAAATTTGTCCAGGACGCCGGCCTGTGCTCTTTTTAAGAAACGCCCTGGGATTTTTTAATGACCACAGAGAGTTAGGAACTCGGTTTTACTTCGCCTTTTTATAGTATAGTGTCCCCGTCGCTGTACTGAGGTATTAGGAACCACACAGATCGAAGGGTGTGTGCCCCCGACTGACCCCTCTTTCACCTTAACAAAACGTACAATTTACAGCTTAGTTTTTCCCTAAGGTTACCGCCGTAAATTGTGTTAAGGTGAAAGATGCCACATCTAGAATCCACTCTAGACCTTTTGTTAGCTCTCTTGTGCATGAACTAACAATGCAACGACACACAGCTGGCCAAGAAACAACTGTGCAGCCAATTACTTTTGGTCCCCTGAAATGGGAGGACTATGTATAAAAAGGCTGTGATTCCTAAATGGTTCAGCCAATATAGACATAAATACCCTCGAACTTTAACCTCATAGTCGTTGTTTCATTTCAAATCCAATGTGCTGGAGTACTGAGCCACAACAACAAAAATTGTGTCACTGTCCAAATATTTATGGACTGCACTGTATATAAAAGCAAAGAGTTTTTATTGTTGTATCCTTCTCTATGAAGGACAAAACCCTTTGTACCACTGAGTACTTTTTCATATCTTGTTTGTGTACATCGGCTGTTTTTTACAGGAGGATAGACTTACTAATTTCCCTTGTCGCAAAGCTGGTAAATATTCTGTCATCAGTGGTGCAGTCTGCTGCAGGCTCTGTGTGTAAAACCGTTCTGTGTGCTTGAGACAAGCAGAAAGCCCAAGATAGTGCTCGCTTTAGTTTGGAAAGCATTTCTTTGCGAATTCTTTTTTACCTCACGTTTTGCTGTTTTGCGCCTGCTGTCTCCGTTTTTTCAGCCGAATGCTTTGAAGTGTCGCCTCTCACAGAGCGGCGTAAGACGAGCAGTAAGAGAAAAGGTGCTGGGTTCGCTCTGAAGGCTCCCACAGCTCCCCCTTTACAACAAGAGCGTGGCTCTGCAGCGGCTTGTATCGTGAACGTGGCAACAGGAAGGCCGTTTCGTTTTCCGATTGAAAAAGGTTGTTATTTTTATTCTCCAGGTTGTAATTTTTAGGGATTTGCCCACAGCCCAGTGTGCACTGTTCTGGCTGCTGGGAGAGAGAAGCATTCTGGCGGGGTTGTTACTAACTAACAGCAAAGGCTGATTTTGCAGAACCTGCTGAACCTGTAACTCCATACGCCGGATTTCATCCTATCCTCAGTACACATTGGAGCAGGCCTGCTCATAGCACGATTGCTATCTTTTATCATCTCCACACTGTTAGTGCTTGGTGTGTAGTCTGTGCTTGGCTGGTGTCACCTTTTCCCCCATTCCTCTGGTCTCATACCTGCATGTCTGAATGTAGGTGTTTATTTTTAGAAAGCGCATTGCAAGGCCCCAAGAAATAGAACAACTCCTGTCGTCACCCTGAGAGACACGCTGAACAAATGCTGCTCTTCTGTTATAAAAGCTGGAAACGTCTGTTCTGGAGTGAGTTCTGGGAGTAAGAACAGTTACACATGAAAGGAGGCCACCTGGCCCATCTGGCCTGTTTCGGTAGCTAATGGCTTCTTGAGCTAAGGATCTTATCCAGCCTTTTCTCGAAAGACACAGCTTCAACTACATGGCTGGATAGCTTGTTCCACACTCCCACAACCCTTGGTGTAAAGAGGTGTCTCTTGTTCTCAGTTTTAAATGCTCTTCTGCATAGCTTCCACTTGTGCCCACAAGTCTTTTATCCACACAGGGGGGACTACTCTCCATAGATTTTATTTTTTGATGGCGAAAAACAAAAATAATCGTATTTCCTAGCTTGCCACATTCTGACATGCTGTACATTTCTAATGTCTTCTGTTTGCCACCGAAGGTCACTCGGCTGTCTCAGCTTCTTTCCTTCAAACTGGATGCTATGTACCAGGCCAGTGCTGAGTTCCCAGAGTGTGCTTTGATTTACAGTCCTTGAAAGGATTGTATAATATTGCGATTTCTGCACTCAGTGTGGGTCTCTGTTGTAACTGCTTGGACTACTTGACCTGGGTGTGTTTCTAAATCATCTCTAGCAATAACAGGAGCTGCAGGGGCCTCTTTCTTAAAGGGAGAGAACGTGGTGGCTGTTCTGTATCAGTGCTACGCTGAAATTGCCACCTCCTCCCCACGTCCTACCAGTAGGCAAATGGGGAGGAGGTGGCAATTTTGACAAATGCAAAAAGCTGACCCTGCAACATTGCTACAGAACTGCACACGCAACAAGAAAGTTACAGCACATCGGGAAAATAACAACAGCATAACCTGCTTTCAAAGTAGTGTGTAATTCCTATTCAGTTAATGAAGAGGTCTATGTATTGATTTAGAACTTGCTTATTATGGTAGGTGTGTCTTGGAACTGAATAAATTGCATTACTGAACTGAGCACCCAAGGGATTTTTGCACAGAGAACTGACTGTTTTAAGTTACAATTTGGTAACTAGAGAAGGTTCTTTGATGGGAACAATTTGATGGCCCAGCCTTCTGTGTTAAGAAAGAGATGAACCTGAATTTTGAGGCTCTTTTGTGAACGGAAGGGTTTAAGCTATTGAGTTTCGATGAAGAAAAGAACATTGTTCAAAACTGCTGAAGTTTTCCATAGCAACCAGAAGTCTGATAAAAACTGTTTGGAGAAGCCAAGCATAACCAATGTGAAACTTCGCTGAGGAAGAGTCTCTGACTCCAGCTGTGGTTTGGGATTTAGCGCTTTTCAAATTTTGGTTTTATCTGAGGGGAAGAAATGTCTCTTCTAAATTGGACTAGGAAAGTCGTTTGAATGTGTTTGTTTGCACTGAACCTCCATTTGTATTTGTTGTTTAACAGATAGTACTTGTCAAGCGCAGCTGTTGTTTACTTCGAAATTAGGGCCTCCTGTCTTGAACAGGTCCAATCCCCCGCACGCCTCCTTGTTGGGAGAAATACTTTGATTTTGCAGTGTATAGTTTAGGTCTCGACAAATTTGATATTGTCTTACAACAACGTTAGTGCATAGTACAGTCGTTTGTTTTGTGATATAAGATCACAAAAAACGTCAAATGTGGTAGGAGAAGTAACCCTCAAGAGTGTATGGTTGGGGGAGGTGTCTTTATAAATAATGCACAATTACTGCACATGTTCCAGTGAATTTACTGGGTCTACAGTTTGCAGGCGTCATTCTAGGAGTCTGTAACCAGCGTTCCAGCTTTAATAATAATAATGTTGCTTTATTATCCATATACAATTTCTTGCATTAGGAATTCATCTTTTCGCATACCCCAGCTTCCTCTCTATGAGACACACAGACAGGGAGAGAGAAGCTTGGGGTCAGAGCGTAGGGTCGGCCATTGTACAGCGCCCCTGGAGCAGTTGGGGTTAAGGGCCTTGCTCAGGGGCCCAACGCAGTAGGATTCCTCTGCGGGATTTGAACCGGCAACCTTCCAGCCACAGGCGCAGATCCTTAGCCACAGAGCCACCGCTCCGCCGCTTTATGTGAATCTGAGATCTGAATTGGATATCTCGATACATGTGTCGTACTTGTCGTGTACAGTATATTGTTTGATACATGCCATCCTTAAACTGACATCAAGATGTCATTTCGCTTGCAGCTGCTACTCGACGGCGTCTTTCAAGAAACGGCTGCACGAGATCCTTGATTCATTTAGCTGCCAAACGTGGGCTGAGTGACTGTCTCTCGCTCGCCTATCTATCCCTTTTCTAATCCCTTCATCCCGTTCTGAGTCGTGGGGGAGCTGGAGCCCACCCTGGCAAGCAACGGGCGTAGGGCGGGGTACACCCTGGATGGGACCCCAGTCCACCGCGGGGCACACACAGCAATGCACACACACTCGCCTCGGGGGCAGTCTTCCCAGAACCCAGTTAACCTACCAGTATGTCTTTGGACTGTGAGAGGAGACCAGAGCACCTGGGGGAAACCCCAAAACAAAACAGGAGAACATACAAACTCCACACAGATAGCACCCCATATCCAGAATCGAACCCAGGGCCCCAGCACTGCGAGGCAGCAGTGTCTACCGCTGTACCAGCCCGGTAACATTTCTAATGTGTTTTTGATCCTCGGACGCAGGATCTTTTAGTATCTTTTGTAAAGCCCACTTCTATGCGGATAGTCCCGATTAATTTGCGTCAGTAAGTCCTGCCAGTGGGGCTTCAGCCTGATTTAGGGTATTAAACCAGTATCGTACATGTGAAAAGCAGTTGTCGCAAATCCTTCCATGTACGCTTATCGCTCAGATGTTGCCCAGGAAGTAGCACTGCCACTGCGCAGGCGGGCTGGGAAAGAGGGCTGGACACTCAGCCAAAATTCAGATTTGCCTCAAAATATTAATTTTAATTGAGGATTTATTGGGGTGGTGCAAAGGTCCAAAGGCTGAACCTGTTTTAAAAGGGTGGCAGGAGGTGTTCGCTCGGGGGACTGAAGAGTTGATGCGTAAAGCCGTTTCCAGCTTTTAAAACCGAGCTTGTCGGCAGCAGCGCAGAAGCCTCTGTGTGAGAGCAGCCGTCGGCCTGTGCGGCGCTCTGTGGAAATGTGCCCGATTCATCAAGCCTTGACTCGCATGAGGAGCCGGGCCTCACTGTTCTCGGGAGTGGAAATATTTACAGGATTACGTCATGCCTTTCTTCAAACTCCCAGCCCATTCCTACGGTCGTGCTACGAAACACATGAGCAGCCCTGAGCCGAAAGGATGGATTTAATTTCCCCCAAAACGTCCAAATGCCATTTTTCGACATCTGGGCAGCACTTGAATCAAATAGTTCCGATTTCCGTGAATCTCTCGGAAAGCCACGAGTTTCGCCTGTAAGGAACCAGGAGACCTCAAGCTATGTTAGAAGTGCTACATTAGTATGCAGGTTGAGATCATCCGGAGAACGAGCGAACCTATTTATGTTTTTATTTTTGAAGTGTCTTCTAGCCAAGGTGCTTTAACAGGTTGCTCACACTGTGCTTTGGCGTGCAGTTTGACTGCAGTGCTAATTATTCATTTCTGATCAGTGCAAGTTTGGGGTTAGTTGCTGTGCGTTTGCAACCTTCGGCTTACACACCTGAAAAAGTCAGCGCAGTGAAGTGAAGAAGCTGCGACCAAGGATATTTAACGGGAGATTTCAGCAGTTCCCGCTGGTTATAGTGGGGTCTATTCAAATAAGCAGTCGGGTCTAAAAATCCAATGAACCTGTGTCATTATTGTTTAAAATTGTAAATGGAACTGTAAAGTTAATTCCTTCAGTCTACTGCTCATAATTCTAAAGATTTACTCTTGTGCTATTCTACAGGTAGCAAACCAACACTATGAACTCTGTAAATAGCTCTGTATTAAGTAAAAATAGTGTCTAGTGTACGAGATCCCTTTCAGGTAACCACTAGCAACTAAATAATCTCTTCTCATCAAGTGGCATTCTTTCATTTGTAAGCCTATATAATTGCTGAACTAATCCCCATCAGTTGGGTTTGGCCACCAGGGGGCACCACAAGCAACATGGGAATAAGCCTAGGTGTGTGCGCTCTGCGTGGTTAAGTGCACACAGGGAATTTTCTTCTGTACGACAGAAGTGATGGACAGCACGGTGGCACAATGCTTAGACCTGCTGCCTCACAGCTCTGGGGTCCGGGAGTCAATTCCTGCAGTGCTGTCTGTGTGGAGTCTGCATGTTCTCCCCCACGGTTTGTGTGGGTTTCCTCCGGGTGCTCCAGTTTCCTCCTCCAGTCCTACCAAGATATACTGGTAGGTTAATTGGCTCCTGGGAAAATTCCGGGAGCCTGTTGGGGCTCGGTGCATGTCCGCGTTCGTATCGGTGTGTGCCCCTGCGATGAACTGGAGTCCCGTCCAGGGTGGGCCCTGCCTTGCGCTTGTTGCCTGCCAGGATGGGCTCCAGCTCACCCCGCGACCCTGAATTGGACAAAGCAGCTAGAAACTGGATGGATGGAAGTCAAAGCGACAGCATTGTAATCGGAGGAATCCAGAAATGAGCCTACAGGGTTTCCTTGTGGACCTCCAGCGACGGGAAGGAGGCACTAGAGTGTGAATTTCTGATCTTGGGTTCCACCTATCCTGGCTTGGGTTCTATGGCGTCTATGGCGGCACTGCAAAGAGGGGTCTAGTTTCGGTGCAATCTCTCAGTTTTCAGAATCCGCTTGAGGAGCTCGGCGGGCTTGACTTCATAATTCATCTTTTGAAAAAAATATTCTGTACACGCATTTAAGGTTCATTGGATCCTTTGGCAAGTGTTAGTCTAAAGGCGTAACCGTGTGAATTCCATATAGCTCCCGCTATGATCATGTTGGGTTTTTTCGTCAGTGAACTGGAACCTTTCCCGCGAGCTTTCGAAATACAGAAAGGTCTTGCTCTAGCTGAAAAGCTGGCACGTTCGGAAGATGTTCAGCGTGCCTGTATGACTCCTGACTTACTAAGGAGGAAGGGCAGAACGTACTTGGAAAATAAATAAAAAAAACTCTTAAAGAGCCACACCAGCTGGTGCCTGGCTTCACTGGAGCAGTGTGACAGCGTCTCCCAGCTCTGTAGGTGCTGCTGCTTTAAAAAGACCAAGAAAACCTGCAGACACACCGGCCCTCCAGGCCCAGCCCTGGACTCTGCTGTTATAGAAAAAAAAAAACAACCTTTAAACCCGCATTAATTCCTGGGGAGTTTTTGTTATGTTTAGGATGACGATTATTGGCAAACAGATGTCCATGCTTAGAAACAGATTAGTCAAGCATTTCAACTTTCTGGAGTATGACACATTTCCTAAGCTCCTGAAACATTCCAAGTAATCCCAACTAAAGCAGAGCCAAGCGTAGGTTGACTGGAAGGCTGACTCTTTGCTTCGCTCCTTTTTGCTTGGGAAGCCAGGAGGAAAACGTTGCTGCATCGATCTGTGTAACACAAAATCTCCCCTTAGCTGTAGCCGGCTTTCATTGGAGGGTGTTTTAATGGAGGCCTGCCATAGTCAGTTCAGGATAAGCAGTGCATTGGTTTTCTGGAGCTGGCTCCCATTCAGCAGGAGGAGAGCAAATTGAACTGGGGGAGGCTTTACTTTGGTGTAGGTCTTGCAGCAGCAGTTGTAATAATTCAAAACATTTCAAAGCAGGCGAAGGCTGAGTTTTCCACTTGAAGAGGGTGATCATAATTTCCCAGGGTGAAAACAGGTCACCTGGCTGTTTCCCCTTTAGGGGAGTGGGGGATGAAAAGTCCTTTTGAAAAACAATAGGACATCTGGGACAGGCCTTATATATGGGACTGTCCTGGCAGAATCGGGGTATATGATCTCTCTAAATGAGAAAGGCAGTCTAGCGAGCAGCACATTCGTTGCTCAGGGATACATGTTCCAGTGGGTCAGGGACTGGAAAGTGCAGGTTAGATTCCTGGGTTTAGTCGGTGTTGTTTTGGCTGTAGTGAATATCAGCAGATGAAGTTCAAAACTGTGCAAATCAACATGGGGTTGAGGGTAACCTCAAGATTTCCAGACCTCAGAACTTTGATGATTTTGTACAGAACAGATCTTGTGTAATTGTTTTTGTGAAATCATCATGTACTCCTGTCTTTGCTCTGAATTATGTGATAAGACTCATTTAAGTGGTCTAGTGGTGATTAGTTTTTAGTTTCTGGTAGTAGTGCGTAGGCTTTATAAAACTCATCACAGTGTAAACAGATGCAAAGGGGATTAGTCTGGTGTTTTTCTAGAACTTTCTTCGCTGGGGGGGCCAGATGCGTTTACCTGCGGGACGCTTGCTGCTGGCACAGTCCGCCGTAGGACGCCGAACGCTGACTCTGCGATTGTGCCGCAGGTTTTCAGTACCTACTCCAACGAGGAGTATGACCGGCGCAACGATGAGGTGGACCCTGTGGCGGCGTCGGCGGAGTACGAGCTGGAGAAGCGGGTGGAGAAGATGGACGTCTTCCCCGTGCAGATCGAAAAGGGTAACGTTCCCTTTCTGCGCGTCCCTTCCGAAACCTTGCGCCTAGTGCAAGGATGTGCAAGCTCACGTGACTCTTTTCTCCAAACACAGGAGATAACGGACTGGGAATCAGCATCATTGGAATGGGAGTAGGGGCTGACCAAGGCTTGGAGAAGCTTGGTATATTTGTGAAGACCATTAGTGAGAATGGGGCAGCAGAAAGAGACGGACGGTAAGAAATATTTGGTGCTGTACATTTTTCACACTTACAGTACATAGAGGGAGCACAAGTTCCACAAGCAGAAAACATATTCCTTGTTCCTTCAAGGTCAAATATCTTAAAGCCTCTGTTTCAAGTCAAGTGTAACGCTGCCAGTACTTTTCCTACGGTTTTGCGTTGTCTTGGCAACCTTCTGGGCTTCCTGCTCTCGCTGCTCAGCAACGCAAGGCCGAAGTGAAGCATCAGAGTGTTAACACCGATGTCCCTCAGTGGCAACATGCTCGACTGACAGAGATGCTCCATGTTTGTGAACCCCTCAAAACTGAAACCTGACCAGCGATAGTTTGAAAAAGCCACAGACAGTATCAGCATCCAAGGGAGTTGACTGAGCCAAGTTTTCTGTTGGGTTTTCCATTTGACACCTAAAAGCTCTATTTTAAATACTTTCTTCAGTGCAGTGTGCATTTGAGCGGTTCGCTCTCAAAATCTTAGCCAAAACACTGAATATTCTTCAAAGAATTTATATTGTTGGGGATAGATTGTCCTCTGTTTTTTTTCCGTATGATTTCCCCAAGTCTTATCTGATGTCAGAATCTGGACTAATGGACTGGTAATACCATTTCTAAACCACTGACAGTGTATGAGCCTCAGTTACAGAACAGTTACACAGAAAAGACCTCTGGTGCTGACCTCTGGGGGAAATTAGGCACGGAGACTTTCTGCGCTGAGGTGCTTGCTTTTAAGTGCCAAGATATTGCCGAAAGTGGCCATAACCACAGTGTGTGGCTTTGCTCAGTTGAAGGTTAAAGCACAGCAAAAAGAAACTTTCCCTTTTTTTCCCTCCTGTACTTATGACAATAGACATGAGATTAATCTTTAATTTTTGGAGACTCCCACTGTGTTCTGGTGGACAGTGTGCCTTATCTTCTTTAAAAGATAATGTTGCCTGCAAATTTACAGACTGTTCTTGTGTCCGATTCTTTGAATCTTCCTCCACCGCCATGAGCATTCCTTTAATAATTCCTTTAAATAAGCACCGCTGGCTGTCTTCCTTTTTTCCTCGGATTATAATTAACTCAGCACTGATAGGATCAGAAATGCCCATTTCTCTAAAGGCTCTGGCTTAGTTTTTTTTCCACTGAAAATGTTCTGGTTTGGTGTATTAAGTCGTCAGTGCCCTTACCAGGAAGGGCTGAGATATATTTCAGGTGTTTTTTTTTCCCCCCACTCATGTTTAGTGTTTACTGGTTCCTCTCTCCTCTGCTCATCCTATTCAGGTCCTCTTTCCACTCTTGAGTGGGGATGATTTGTATTTGCATGACAACCCTGTTTGTTCTTTCAATGTTTGCATTCATCTAGGATCCAGGTCAATGATCAGATAGTGGAGGTGGATGGAATTAGTCTGGTTGGCGTCACACAGCTTTTCGCTGCTACAGTACTGAAAAACACTAAAGGCACTGTCAAGTAAGTCCACTTTTTGAACATTGGCTCCTCTGCTTGTTTTTCAGGAAAAGGGGCGTAACAGAAATACTGACAGATTAGAGAGGGCAGGGCGATAATTCACACCATTCACAACTCTTCGGATTCGGACAGAAATAAATTTAGGATCAGTGGTAGCAAGGCTTGAGGCTTTTGTCTTTGTAAACACAGAAGCGAGTTTGCAAATGAGGGAAGGGTCACCTGGCACATCAAGATTAAAAGAGAGAAAAGGTCATGCCAAATCCTGGGAGATGTGTTAATGATTTACCTCAGGCAAATGAGACAGCTCACAGTCAGGAGAGGCTGGCCAGCCAGCGCTATTTGGTTTTCTGACCTCACTTCCTGTCAGGCATGAAGCAAACTTTGTTTAGTGCTGAGGTAAATATTGAAAGACTGAGCGTGCTGGGAACAGTACATGTGGGGAACAGCAGAGACTGGAAAAACCAATTTTTTTCCTCGGGTTGCCTTTACTACTTCCTGTGATGAGCGGCGCTGTCGTTTCGTGCAGTTTCCTGATTGGGCGAGAGAAGCCCGGAACCCAGAGCGAAGTGGCGCGGCTCATCAGCGAGACTCTCGAGCAAGAAAAGAAACAGCAGCAGCGACTGGAAGACCAGTATGACCTGTCCACAGAGGAGGTGAGTCACCAGCAGGCCGGACTCAACCAGCATTTGTCTGGCCTGCAGCCGTGAAGTCACTTCCATTTAGTCTAGACTTCCTGGGACGTTGCTGTAATTTAGCTGCTTGGAATAAAAATCAAAGAATCCGGAAAAACAAACCGTTATGCGGATGACGTCTTGGTCACTACAGTACAGCAGAAGCTGATGTCCGACCCTTTACTTGATGACTGAGTGTGTGAATGTTTGTATCAGCAAGCTTCAGGCAAACCACTGCTTCTATTTTAAATATGCATTTGGAAGAATGGTGCTGTGCATGTATTTTCATCGCTATTCACAAATGACTGTACATTAGTGTCTTTGTTATACAAAAAAAGCTGCACCATCTATAGTATCCTTCATTTTGAGTCTTGTAAAAAGAACTACCTTGAGGGGTTTGTACACTATACACGGCGTGGGATGCAGAGTCTGACTGTACATTCTGTACAGGGGACATGCAAAAAACTGCTAAGCTCAGGTGAATCTGACCTTAATTTCTTTAATATTGCAGTTATTTTTTAACTGGGTCACATTACTTTGTCATTTTGGAAACTTGAAGCTTTCTCAAAATAAAATAAAAAATCCAATGCAAGATTTGCAACTTTAAACTGGGTCATGTGGGTTTGTCGATTTGGAAACTCAAACCTCTATCTAATGGAAAAAAAAGTGATCCTGAAAAAAGAAAGTGTGCATCTTTAAAGAGGCACTGCTAAGTTCAGTGCACAAGGCATGCTTGTTTGGCATCCCTGATAAATCTGTACTCATTTCTCATCGGGTCAGGCTTGTTTGAATAAACATTTGCATTGACCTGTGCTGTTTCTGTGTGCATTTAATGTAAGATTGGCTTTTGTACGCTCATCAATGAACTCTTGGGATGATGTTAATGGCGTGTTTAAACATGACAAATGCTACATGTTATCCAGCAACGGAATGTGCTCTGTGTCATTGTTTTTGTGGCCTGGCTTGTGCTCATTTGCTGTCACTTGAAATGACTGTTTAGGAAGAGCATTACGACGAGGAGGAGGGAGAGGAGGAGGAGGTACTGGGATCGAGCTTTGCAGGGAAGTCAGTCGAAGTCTTTGAACTTCCTGAGAGCGAAGAGATGTTTTTGCCTTCTAACATGGACTCCACGCAGCTGAGTTTGAAATACAAAGAGGTATTTTAAATATCACCTGGCTGACTCTTTCCCCAGTGAGGGATTTCAGTGTACAGGGGGCTCAAGAATTATGGGCACCCTTGGTAAAGATGAACAAAAAAAGATTGTATAAAATAAACAGCACAGAGAATGAGCTATATAGTGAATGACTCCCAAAATGGAAAAACTACAGGCTTTTATTCTGAAACAGTTATTTCAAAACAAATGTTTTCAAATGGCTAATAGTATTTTTTTTTCTCAAAAACATAGGTGTCAAAAGTATTGGCTCCTCTGTTTCTAGTACTTGTTGTAACCTCTGGCATGGATAACAGCACAAAGCCTTTTCTTGTAATGTTTTAATAAGGTTGGAGAACACATTGGGAGGGATCTTGGACCATCATCTATGCAGAAATGTTCCTAATCCTTGATGACCTTTATTGACTGCCTTCTTCAGTTCAGACCACAGGTTTTCAATGGGGTTAAAGTCCAGAGACTGAGTTGGCCATTGCAAAATGTCAATGTTTCAATCCATTTCCCTGTTGATTTTGAGGTGTGCTTAGGGTCATCGTCATGCTGGAAGGCTCACCTGCGCCTTGGTCACATCTTTCTGGCAGAGACAAACAGGTTTTTGGCCAGAATACCCTGATACGTAGTAGAGTTCATGATGCCCACTGATCTTAACAAGGGCCACGGGCAGCAAAATAGTCCCACAACATCAACGATCCCCCATATTTCACAGTGGGTGTGAGGTTCTTTTCTTTGTACACATCCCTCTTCTAACCCCAAGCTTCCTGATGGTGTGAGTGGCCAAAGAGTTCCATTTTGGCCTCATCTGACCATAGTGCCTGGATCCAATCAATGTCCCAGTGGCGTCTGTCAAACTCCAGGCACTTCCATTGCGATGCTCTTGTTGTTAGTAAGGGATTTCTTCTGGCAACCCTTCCATACAGCCTTGTTGGCATACAGTAGATGTACCTTTTAATTGTTGATTTGGAGACTTGAAGACCCCAAGATTCAGTGCGACACTGCAGTTCTCCAATTGTGACCTTCGGATTCTTTTTTGCCTCCCTGCCCATGTTCCTCACTGAGCCTGGGCACAAGATGCACTTTCTGTATCCATCATGTGGAGATTTGTGATTTGTGAAGATCAACAACCATTTGCCCGTTTTGATCTGTCAATTCCATGCCTTTCCCCATGGAGATGGATGACAAACGTTTTCCCGTCTGTGTTACCTCTGTTTTTATGCTCTAGTGAAACGGGAATTTTATTTGATTTCTTTAAAAAAATTACAGTATCCAATAATTTTAACACCTATGTTTTTGAGAAACAAATAGTTTTGCTCTTTATAAAACATTGCAATTTTAAATAATTTTATTGGAATACAAGCCTGTAGTATAGATCATTATCTGTGCTGTTTATTTTATACACCTTTTTTGTTCTGCTTTATTAAGAGTGCCAATAATCTTTGAGTCCACTACATGTGCTACTTGTCTTAATCAGACTTACTGGGATTCAGCCTCACATAATTGGTAATGCAATGTAATGTGCCCTTGATGGGCATTGTTTGTAGTGCTTTATTGTTGAAAGGTTCTTGGATTAAGAGCAGATATTCAGGTTTGTTCATTTTCCTTTCAGAGACTATGCAAATAACTGGCATAAACATCACAAATGAAAGGCTCCCATTGAGATGCTTTCTCATTTCCTGGACGTGTATCTCATAACTTACCTGATCAGCGGCACATTACTTTGAAATACTCTTTTTTAAAAAGCACTGTTTATTTTTGTTCTCATTCCCTTATCTGCTGTACGCCTGTGTGAGCAGTTGCAGTTAAAGCATGGAGTTACATCAGCTGAACTCAAGCAGACAAAGGAGAAGGTACGTCAGACTTTCAGATCGTCACTGAAATTGTCAGATGTTTATATTCAGCCTTTGTCAAAGAGCTGTGTGTGTTTTGCTTGTGGCTATAGGTAGCGGTGTGGAGTAATTGTTAGGGCTCTGGATTTCTTAACTGGAAGGTTGTGGGTTCAGGTCCCAGATGAGACACTACTGTTGTACAGTTGAGCAAGGCTCTTAGCTCACAATGCTCAGCTGTATAAATAAGAACACATGCACGTCACTGTAGAGAAAAATGACACTCTAAATAACATTGTTTTATTAGATTTGTCATAATATGATGCATTGTAACCTGTACATTGAAGAACAACTGCCTGGTTGCTCTTGAAGCAGAGCATCTTGAGTTCTGTGTTATTTTTTTTTACATTTTTGCACATGTACTATTCAAGCTAAGAACAGCCGAGGAGGACAGAGCCGTGTGGGAAGCAAGGCAAGCTCAGCTGCAGCAAAGCATTGAAGAAAATAAGGAGAAAATCAAGAAGATCGAGACGTATTGGCTGGAAGCACAGACCCTCTGCAAAACTGTCAATGAGCACCTGAAGGAAACCCAGAGCCAGTACGATGCTCTGGAAAAGAAATACAACAAGGCCAAGAAACTGCTCAAGGACTATCAGCAGAAGTGAGTGACTAGTGTTGTGTCTAGACGTGCTTAAAGTTTAAATGTGGCTAAAGCTTAAATTAATCTTCCTCTCCGATGATCCCTAAATTCCAATATTTAACATCTCCCAAACTTGTGCGAGCTTGGGGGTTTTCAATAGCAACTGTGAACATATTCACTTATTTTTTTTATCTATAAACAGCCTCATTTTTAAAAATGATGTCTGAAGCCTGTATTGGACTGTTGAAATAGATGTTTAGAAAAAGCAGATCGAAGATCAGGATATGCCGTTTCTTGTTATGCTGCAAAGACGTGTTAACGGTGTGGTGGCTCTGTGGCTAAGGATCTGCGCCTGTGGCTGGAAGGTTGCCGGTTCGTATCCCGCAGCCGGCAGAGGAATCCTCCTCCGTTGGGCCCCTGAGCAAGGCCCTTAACCCCAACTGCTCCAGGGGCGCCGTATAAATGGCTGACCCTGCGCTCTGACCCCAAGCTTCTCTCCCTGTCTGGGTGTCTCATGGAGAGCACGTTGGGGTATAAGAAAAGACAAATTCCTAGTACAAGAAATTGTATTTGGCCGATAAAGTGATCTTCTTACAACCTGTGCTAGAATATTAAAACTGCAGCTGCAGTGGAGCAGGTCTTTGTTCTTGAGCAGTCATTTCAGTTGACCTCATGCTCTGTGCTTATTTGAATAGGCTGAAAACCACTGACAGAACTGTTTATCTTTGCTATACTGTATGTTTCTCTTTTTGCCGCATTTTAGGTGGTCTTTTTTAGAAAATTTTGGTGTGCTCGTTGAAAGTGGTGAACTGTTTCTGTTGTTTGAGCTTATTTGCTCAATTCCCTTTGTGTCTTGTCTGTCTCGGACCCCAGGGAGATAGACTTTGTTAAAAAGGAAGAGGAGCTGAAGAGAGCTCTGGAAGACAAAGAGCAGGAGTACCAGACACAGCTGCAGAGACTGCAGGAGAGGGTAAACTGACATCAGTGCTAATATGCTTGTTAGTCTCCTTGTTCAATGTTGAAGTAGCACGTGAAAATATTGCACATATCCAGCATTGCAAAATAATAACAAACCACATTGTGGAAGGGATTGTTGGGATCTGTTCATTTAACCTCCACTAGACGTTATGTTAAGGCAGAATAAAACCGAGTTGCTTCAGGAGCTCCAGCAACTTACAGTACATATCAAAGGACAAGACCAACACCCAGAAATGAGCAATAAAGCAGGACAGCCCCTCAAAGAGCTACAGGCAAAAAGTCAAGCAAAACAACCTCTGTTACAGGACAAGAAATAATTACATAAGAAATAATTACAAGAACAGGACAAGCACTCGGAATGTAAAACAAGCAATAAGAAAAATATATAACCTACATAAGAGTTGGGAACCCCTTGCAGTTTGTCTGTTCTGCGGGGCAGACCCAGGAACCTTGGGCACACTGGCAGTGCTAGTCGATAAATTGAGGAGCAGGACGTTAAAAGTCCGCCGACTAATGCCGTTTACAGTACATACCGTAGTTCTCCCCCAGAACGATGGTGGGTTAATTTGAATTTTTGTGCAGAACAAAACCGGCACAATGCCGCCAAGCATTCAAAGGGCCTTTTCTGGGTCCAGACGTCGGCTTTCTCGCTCTGAGCTTGAGTTTTGCAGTCTCCAAATATCGTAGCAATCCTTGAAATCAGAAGTGGAAGGAGACGCACAAGTAAGAGACCTGGTCTTGAAAGCAAAAAAAAAGCGTCTTAGTACGGGTACTGATATAAAATTAGATGTGATAAAGAGAAATAGAAAGATGAACATAAAGTTAATATCAGTATAATTGTTTTAGCAACAATTTCCTTCCTTATACGTTTAATTTGCAAACATCATTGATCATTGTTTTAAATTACATTTATTACATGTTTTTTATGGTATCTCTATGCTATTCAAGCACAATTTCAATTGTTATTAAAATTAAAACAATTTCATGTTTGTTTAATTCCATACTTGCTTAAATTCAGGAACAAAACCTAACTGTATTCCTTTATACCCTATGGGAAGATGATTCCCTTTTCCCTATCCTCACCTCATCTCATTAGTTGTAACGGGAGAAGATTCCCTGATAAGTGCCGTTTTCAGTAGCGTCACAATTTTCTAATCCTGACGCTAAACGGGGACTCCCTGCGCTGCTGTCCGAAATAATCCAGTTGAACTCCGAGAGTGATGGCGTTCCTCAATCTCTTCAGATAGAGGCACTGGAGGCCAGAGCGCACCCTGGTGAGCACTCAGCAGCCCCATCCAGTTCCTCTGTCCCTGGGGAGGAGAAGCCGCGCGGAGGGTCCACAGGGAGCGCCGAGGACAAGCACCATGACGCAGGCCCGAGGGAGGAAGGGCTCTCTACCAGAGAGTCGGGGGACGCCCCGAGAACACCTGAGTCACTGGACACGTTACTTCAGCGTACGCACCAACCCAGGGTCCTTCTCCGGGCACCTTAGAGCATGTCGTGTTTTCCCAGGACACTGGGGCAATGAGGGCGCTATTTTCTGCCAGCACAGTTACTGGGAAAGGGGGCAGCCGGGCAGTTAGCTAGAGGACAAGTGCCACCGCCTCGCCATTAACCAGTAAAATCTTCACGTCTCTGACAGATTTGACAGATTATGTAGTGTCAGTGAGTTTAGTAGTTAGTGTTGTTCCAGGTTAATGTTTTATTTTCTTAGTCTTTTGTCTGGCTATGGTGTATGGCAATACCGGCCTACAGAACACAATATTTACAATATTGTAGCTGAGTTCTTATGGGATTTGTCGATATTAAGCACAACAGTTATTGAAATGGAAGTCTGCAGTAACACTGAATGTATTTCCTATTTCAAACCCTTCTCCTTCGGCTCCAGCCTCATTCGTGTAATTACAGGCATGCTTCAGTCCATCTCGCCTCACTGTGCGTATCTGGATGGGACGCACACCATTAGCTGTATTTATGTGAAAGACATCTGGCAGAAGATAATTCTTTTGATGCGAATCTCACAGATGTAGAGAATCTAGTGGGATACAGGAAATCTTGAAACACTGCTGTCTGGCAATGAAACTTAACACACATTTTGTATCGCCTCCTATGATTTTTTTTTCGTTGACTTGCCTTCAATACAGATTAAATTTATTTTTCTTTCAAAAAAGAATATAGTTAATGACGGCCTTGTTGCAGAAACTTGTAAAATTCTACCGTGAGTGATCGGGATCCAAGGAAAGAGTTTATCCAAATGTTATGAGGAAATCCAAAAGTTACTTTATTATCCCAGATAGGAAATTTGCTTTGCAGGCAGGTAAAAGACATAACATAATACATTTAACACAACGTGAACCCATGAACCAATAATAGACATACATACATGTGTGATGAGAAATAAAATATACACATTTATATTTTAACCGCTACCACAAATATTCTCATCATGGCTTGCCTAAGAATATTGAATACATTGGTTATACGGTATAATCAGCTAATGTTTCCCAGCTTTTTACAGGCATGACTTTGGCCTCTTTTTTCCTGGCGCATTACTGCAGTAAAATGTGGGGGTTTCAGTTCATCGTGAAGCAAACCGATGGAAATGTGATAGCAGTCCGGCGATGTCGTTTGTCCCAGCAGTCCACAAAGCCCTGGATGAGGTGGTTCCCGAGACGGAGAGGCTGGACACCAGCGCCCACCGGGCGAAGGGTCAGCTGGCCCTCAAGGCCAAACGGCAGCCGCCGTCGCGAAACAAGCTGCGAGAAACCCTGGGAGCTGCCCCCTGTCTGGAGCAGGTCTGTCTTTTACTTCTTCTTTCAGAGGCGAGAGGCCTTTTCTGACCCACTTGTCTTTGCCTTGGCCTGCCTGTTACCGCGTCAGTTGGAGATGGTTTGAGTCGGCTGTGGAAGCCATTAGCAGTGGCCCAGTTTCAGCAGGAATGTCATTCTGTTGCTGCACAGCAGAGTGACGACAGCGAGGTACAGCCGCCGGAGTCTCGTGGGGCTGGAAATGAAGAGAAGGCCGTTGAGCCGAGCTTATCGCTGCCCCTGGCCGTCTCCTGTTCGGGAGAGGGACCCAAGGGCGAAAAGGCGGAGACAGCAAGAAGCACAAAGAGCCAGGTGGAGCTGTCCAGCGCCCCCCCTCCCCCGTCCTCTCCCGTCCACAGAATCAGCAGCGAGAGTGGTAGCAGTCCAGGATTGTCCCCGTCGAAAGACGCCAACACCGCCCACTCCCCCACGGGCTTCCTCCGGGCCGTCAGGAAGAGCAAGGGCAAGGAGCCCAAAGGTAAGCGCGAGACTGAAGGTGGAGAGGCGGGAACACTGAGGCCTGTCCTCCAAACGGTTTATAGACATTCAGTCAGGAGAGTGGCGCTGGCTTGGGGCCTCTGTCCCTGCCCCCTTTCCAAAAACAGGCCGTTCGCTGTACTGTTTTTTTTGTTATAATTTGCTGTAATTTTATTTACTCTTAAAATCACAGAATGGGCCTTCCTGAGGGTAGACCCCCCCCCTTTGAAATATTTTACGAAGAGTTTTTTACCTATTGGCCTCATTTCGCCCTCGTTTTTTAAAAGAAGGCCACTTTTTAACTTCTGAGTTTGTCAGAGAGGAATTCTTGAAGTGTGAAGAAACACTGCGCTCGTGACTCTGGCCTTTTGCTGTGTGATGCGGTCAGTCTTCGCGACACCTGAATGATAAGCAGGAAAAACAGAAATTGAATAGCCTCCTCCACATAACCGATTCTTCTCGCAGATGACAAGGCGGAAGCAAACGACAATTCCTCATCAGGGAAGCAGAAAAGAAGATTTCCCGACTTTGGGTAGGTGATTTCTGGAGGCTTGTACATGTTTCTGTTTAAGGCCACAAACTGTAATGTAAGAAACCGACATTATCAGACAGGTATCATCCATTGCATCCAGTTTAAAACTATTGGAATCACACCAGCTTTGTGGATCGTTAGCCTATTTGATAGGTTAGTAGCTCATTTGTCTGAGGATCTAGAAAGAAGGCAGGGTATAGGCTGATTAGCTTCCCGGACCAGTTTTTTGTGGATCATCCCCGTTATTCCACTGATCAGTCCTTTTTGGCGGGTGATGGCTCTTATCATGCTCATCATCCACTCTCATGTCTGACTTTCATGTGGATTGATCTTGGTTTCGTTCATTGCGAAGCCTGACTCTGCCGTCCGCTGTCCTGCAGCAGGGTCTAATCCAGCCGTGGCTTACTCGGCACTCTTTATGTACCAACAGCGGCCTTCGGAAGTCTGGTGGCAAAGGGAAGAAACACGACAAGGAGGCGTTGAGAGGCTCCCTGGACAGCAGGTAAGGACTCTAACTGTCAGTACCCTCGCGGTCGCCTGACTAGTCCTTTCTGTGGGAGCAGCCTAGCAAAATCCCGACTGTGACTTGGGTTCGTAAGAGCTGCTTTGAGAAAACGAATTCCAAGCAGCCTCAGAGGCAAGACAAATATTTTTTTTGTAACGAGCCTCTACGTTAGCCGTTACCCTTTTTTTTTTGTTGTTGTTGGATTTTATCATTCTGAGAGTGGTGGGAGCATCAGGATATTTCTGGGGGAGTGGCTGATTGGTCATGGGTCATGTTACTAGCCGACTGTGACCAAAATTCCCTGAGCAGAGCTGGCAGAGTCATGTCAGTGTAGGGCTGGAATTAGTCTGCTGGCCTTTATAGCACACAGTGGTTTGAAACTGACACCCTTAAACAGTGCGTCTGCTGATATGCAACCCAGTTGCTCATATTTTGCAATAAACAGTAAGACTGGGGGTGGTATAGCGTAGTGGGTGAGCCTTTGGACTCATGACTGACAGGTCGTGGGTTCGAGCCTCGGACATAGCTGTTATACCTGGAGTGAGGTACTTTACCCCAGCTGCTCCAGTCCCCCCAGGGGGTACAAGTGCTGACCAGTGTTGCTGGGGGTAATTCCTGTGATGGACCTGTGTCCCATCCAGGGGGAGCCATGTGCTCTGTAGTCCGCTTCAGCCTACAGAAACCACGATGGGCTCGAGCCCATTGAGCAGCTGCATCTCTGGTGTGGACTTCACTTTTTTATCTTATAGTAAGGATCTGTAATATTTCTAGCCCGCGAGGGGTCTCCTCTTGAGAGGGTTTACTTGAAAAGTGGTCATGCTGTCTGAAAAGGTTAAAAACCTTCGAGCTTAAATAAGGCCAGTTATTTATTTTTTTTCCAAAGTTGCAGAACAGTGGCCGGTAGCTGTCTTTGCCGTGAAGGATAATTCCAGCCTGCAGACGTCATTCTCGTGCCACCAGTCTTGCTGTTTGAGGCACCTGGCTGCTAGGCATTTCTAGAACTGTATCTCGGTTTTTCTGTTTTATCCCAGGGGGTCTGGAGATTTACTGGGAGACTCTGCTGGAAACCTGTCTCCTTCAGAGTCCATGTCATCCATCCCCACCTGCATGCCTTTCTCTTGGTTTGGGGACAGAGACAAGGACAGGGACAGAGACAGGGACAGAGAGCCCTCATCGTCCAGCAGCAGTCTCCACTACACTGCTCCTGAGAGCTCCTCCGAGCACAGCCAGGACAAGAGCAGGAATAAGGTAAAGGCTGGTGCAACTCCCAGAGATTATAGGAGCGGAGCAGAGTTTTAGGAGAGGACAGCAACACAACTCTGATTAGTTGACATTCAAGAATTTCATTTCACATAAGCCCCCCGTACTTTTTTGCTTTTCTCTTCAAACACATTATTTTCATGATAATTTTTTGTCTCCCTTACTAAGGCAGGAATGGAATTGGAGTGTGTTTATCACTTCATGTGAGGGTTCAGTAATTGAAATGTGGGGGGAAAAAACCACCATCTTGGTTTCTTCAGTACCCATTGCTGGGGTGACAGCAAGGTTTAGGTGTGCAGATGTGCGTCCTCCAAAATGGGACACAAGCTTGCCATCAACAGGAAGGAAAAAATGATCAGAAAAAAAAAGCTTTAAAAAAGGCAAACTTAAGAAAATACAACTTTTATATAAAACTACAAAAAATGGATGCTCATTTAGTGTGGGAATGTTCTGTCATAGTTAGACAAGAGGCCTTCAGGGTCACCATTTCAGAGCCTGTTTGCAGTCCTACTCTATCGTTCATTTCAATTTTGATTTCTTCTTCATAACTGGATAGGGAAGGGTTTCCACAATTTTCTTATAGGGAAGAGATTGTATCCATATAAGATGTCGGCAAGTTAATTTTTTTTATTCGGCTTGTTAACGTCAGGTACCTGAGAGCCATCTTTGTCAGAGAGGCCCTGTATCTAGGTCCCAGGAGGAGATTTGATAACAGGGGAGGGATGGTTGGTTTTGTTTGTCTGACAAACGGAGAAAGGGGGAAAAACACAGACACAAAAGGCCGTGGCCTTCAGGTAGATGTTAACGGTACATGTTACAGGTGAGGAGATGTATGATTTTTATGACACTTTGTCCCCACCTGGCCTCGGGGGGCACTGAGCTCAACTGAAAGGGGGAAAGGTGAAATGCAGGAGGGGTTGGAAGGGAACAGTTATGCCACTATAAAGCAATCTTGCCAGACCTTTGTCTTCTGGTGCACTCCTAGCTTTTCAGAAATGTTAAGCATGTATTCTCACTATAAAGAAGATGTAGTTTGTTCAAAGGACAGTTGCAGATAAATCCAGTACACAAAGTGCTCAAATTATCAAGAGTGTTGAAAGCATTCACACACTTGTTTCTCTCTGCTGTTACATAAAAATAGTACTGCACCTAGACCTACATTTTTCATGTCAAGGGTGTCCTCTTCCTTTTGTTTCTGAAATTAGATTTTGTTTTGAACGATGTTAATTACACAGCCATCTTTTCTTTTTCTTTTGGATAATTGTATCCGTAGAGGATCAGAAACCAGCTACTCCACAGGGAGTGTTTTAATGAATTGCAGTGACTGCCTTTGCAGGAACAGATTACACAAGTTGTTGTGAGTGGCAGAAGGTTGTAAGCAGCCTTCTTACTCGTGTAGGTGGTTTCAGGCAAAGTGTTGACATGACGACAGATGAGGTTTGGTAGTGTGGTTTGCGTTTTGTTGGGCCTCTCCAAAGAAATTGGAAAAAGAAGAGACTGCGTGTTAAATTTAGTACATTGGAGTTAATGTCAGGAGATAAATATGCCAAAGCGTTTGTTCCGTGACACTGATGAGCTGGGAACCCCAGTTTGTCTCTGAAGCAGTATGAGGCCTGTCATTATTCAGAGGGAAAAGGCGCATTGACTTAGTTTTCAACAGCTCAGGAAATTGAGTATTGTCCATATGAAATACATCTGGTCGTACTATCACACTAATCCACTAGGCATGCATGGGTGTTGAGGCCTAGATGAAGGCTATTTTGTGCCTCAGTGTTCTTACAACTACTTAATAATCTGGTGCCAGACACTGTACTTTTAGTATAAACAGTAATATAATTGCTTTTAAAGAGAAAAGCTCTTCTTGAACTAATTTTTACATTAATAATCCTCTTTTTGAACAGACAAACCTTTCCTGGTCTTCCTTATTCAGTCGTTCATTAGATTTGGTACAGTATGAATTTCCTTTCTCCTCTCTACACTTTAAAGACGTAAAGGCACCGTAGCTACTAGACAACTAACTAAACACATTAGTCTAGTAATGTCTAATTATCTAACAACTAACATTGTAGAAAGACCACCAAATATTATTTGTGTTAGTCTACTTTATAAAAATGAGGCATAAACTTGATCTTGTGTCATATTCCTACAGTAGCTCTTGGGTTTTAATGTATTCGTATCCACTTTCCTGTGCAATATTTATCAAGTTTATGCTACTTCTAAATGTTAATATTTTTCACATGTAATTATTTACAAATCACCTGGCTCTAACAATTTCCCTGGCCATGAACTGCAAATGTAGTTTACTGAATGAATTCCTATTACGAAGAATTACATTTTGGTCCTTTTCCAGATCTGTTGATTTACTTATTTAAATTTATGGCGCTAACTCTTGTGCAATGCGTCATCTCTGTAAAAGAAGCCACTGTTAAGGCCTGTAACAGTGATGTAACAATCTCTGATGTAAGGTATCAGAGATTTTAAGCCCAGAAATGGTATCCATTCGGTATACCAAGCATTAATTGATGCACAATGACGTCATCATCGGCTTAGTTATCATGTCAAAATATCTGAGCTGTGGTATGCCATTCATTCTTGTTTTCTTTAGAAATAAATAATAAACTCCACATTACCATTAGAAAAGCTAGCCAGCCCCAGCCAGATGGTTTTGTACAAATGTGTGGATTCGACACACACTGTTTGCAACTTGACTTACTGCACCTCACAGGCTATCTGCGGAAGCTGGGTTTATTCACCTTCAATAGCTTCTGTAGAGAGAATGGCTTTTGACTTGTGGAGAAAAGTGTAATTTTCCCCTGGCCGATGTGGAAATCTAGTTGTGATTGTTGTTTTTCCACTAGTGTGTGTAATTGATGAAAGTGAACATGATGAGGCCCGTAAAAACGGGTTTCTTTTTGGTTTTAAATGTCAGAAAGGCACATATCTGGGCTCCCCAGTTTAATCTTTACTCCACAACGAGGTCTTGCAACTCTTGTCATGTCTAGATGGTGTTCCAGTTTGGTAATAGAAGTCTTAACACCTGGCTCAGAGAAAACTTCCACTGGTCACAAATTCCCAACCTGCTGCTCGATAGGGGCTTTCGGTTTAATTCTTTTGCTTACCCGAAGGAAAATATAGCCACCACCTATCAGCCGTCTTTTGGGGGGGGTCAAAGCTGTGATTTAATCGAAGTGTAAATAGGAGAGGAATGTCAGTGTAAGTAGACGTTGTTTGCAGTGAGCAGAAAAGTTAAGGGGTGAGGATTGGGCTACCGAAGGAGGTACACAAGAGATGAGCTTTAAAAACACATTCAGGGTTATAATAAAAACATACAGGCAATTAGATGATCTATTCGCAATGTTAAATGTGGAAACTGTATTGTAGGCTCGCTTGGCTGCCTAGTGATCAGACATTTTGTTACCCTGATGTGTGTTTTCCGTGTGAATTGTCGCCATTTGTTCATCCCTTTACATGCAGGTGAAAGATGCATTGACATTAACACAACTTTGACTGTTGCCTAGTCAATTTTGTCTGCCACCTTCACCACCCCCACCCCAGAGTGAAGAGAAACAGCCTGTGCCAAGTGTCTGTGTCCGGTTAATGCATTCCTTGTCTCCACTTGTTCCAGAGTTTGTCTGTCATAGATGATTCAAACCCTGGCAGTCCCAGTTCTGAGTTGACAGGGCTAGTAGCTGAGCCAAATCTGTCAGGGCGCTCACGTACTTTAACCTTCTCTTCGAATGAGGTGAGTGGCAACGGAGTGCGTGCTGCCCGTCGGTCGTGCGTGTCGCGTCGTGCTGTGACCCCCAGAAACACCTGCGGCAGGGCAGAGGGTCACGAGAGACCGGAAAACGGCCCCAGCATGCTGGAGGCCACTGTTGAATTGGTAAAAGGCACGGGTGGGAACTACAGAGAGACGAAGTGGCGCAAGACTTATGAAAGAGGTTCCTGCGGTTGGTCGCAAGAGTGAGATTTGGCATGCTTCTACGTGTTTCCCCTGGGAGATCTGCAAAGCATGAGCCTTGCCCTTGACCACAGAGGTGCGATTGGCTGATTTTGCACCCTGCCACCCACTTTTGAGAGAATCCTTTGCTGTCCTGTTGTTTAGTGACTGTGTCTGCTTCCCCTCTTCTGTTGAGGCGATGAGTCTTGATCTTGGCTTTCATTGTGCCTTGGCTATTTTACCCAAACCTCACCCCCCCCCCCAGTAAAGAAGTATAGCTGCTCCTATAGCCTCATTCCTGCCGTTTCTCAATCCTGTGGAATTCCTGCTTGTTTGTACGTGCATGCGGTAACCATGGGGAAACAGTGCTGTCTCCGCATAGTGGCTTGCCAACGCATAGCGCTTACCCTTGGGAACAGGCCTTCACCTTCAGGAAAGGCCCAGCGCTAAGGCACGGTGTTCTAGCAAGGCAAGAGGAGGTGACCGTTCAGTAGGAAGAAATGCTGTCATGTCTTTCCTCTCGCAAGCTGACCGGCTTTTTGCTCAGTGTGGACAGCGATGTCATTTTCCGCGCATGGTGTGGGCTACAGCAGGGATTTCTTGCCGGCTCTGCGAATACCTGCAGCTGTGTACAGTCGTGCCTTCCAAGGAGCTCGCTGCGCAATGCAGCTCTTTTCCGTCCTTCTGCAACTTCAGTTTTCTTGGCACAGATGTGAAAATAACATAGCATATTGCTCTTTAAACTGACAGATTAAGAAGATTAGAGAAATATACAGTATATCTAAAAATACGTGCAACATATGTGTAGCAGGTGATTTATTTTAAGCTCTGTATGGTAATCCTGAGACGGAGAACTTGTTTATTGGTCGTGTTTGCAACAGATGTAACGATTTCAGTCTGCAGGAATAATCCACTGTGGCGAATATGTACGTCACCATACATATTCATTTGGTGTATTCCTTTTTCCTATCTGCTTTACTGCCTCACACGAGTAATATTTAGAATTTTTATTCTTGGGTAGTATCTATTAAATGCAAAGCCTTACACGTTAAACCCCTCTTGATACATTTGAACAAGATTCCTTTCGCCAATCAGTTGAGTACAATCCGTGCTCTGTTGAGAGTAAAGATTTGAGAAGCAACATTTTTATTCCCACAATGATTGTGAATTTGAACCTGAGCATGTAGGGAGTATTCAGTGAAGAAATGCTTTGTAGATTTTCCAAATTTTAATATGCCTCAGCTGTGGTTTCTGCTATTTTTAGGATGAAATGACATTTTTTTAGAATACCCTCTTCATTTATCACAGCTATAGGAGAAAAATAGGCTAGTTTAAAGATGTCTTTTTAACCTCTTATTGGCAGACTCCCAAATTTTACATAAAATGTTTTTGACAATAGGTCAATATTTAGCTAGTCTTTTATGTGACAGGATGTTTTGTTCACTTAATGAAAACTGAGAATACTCTCCTTTAATGGCAGAGAATAACAAGCAATGTACTGTATGAACAATGTAAGGTACAGACAGCTGTTGATGGGATTGAGAGATACAGTAACACCACCACAATGTTCAGGTGATTGGTTCTTTCAGGGCAAAAAAAAAAACACTCTTCTTGGGTTTGCTAAGCCATTCAGGAATTGTAGCAGAACCTTGGTACCTCTGTGATTTGGGTTTAAATAATTCAAAGGGATAAAGTTTGAGTACCAAACTGCGATTAATTGTTTGGAGAAAAAAAAGAAAGATCTGAAAGTGAAACCTCCGACTGCTTCAGGTGGGGGTGTTTGATGGCCAAAAGGGCTGTGACCATGTGTCTAACGCTGTCGCTGGTGCTGTCTGGCAGACTCTGGACGATGACCCGGTATTGGTTGGGAAGGATTACCAGTGGCAGAACAGGGCCATCTCTGAGTGGACCTCCCAACAGGTCTGCCACTGGCTGATGGGCATGAACATGGAGCAGTACACCCACGAGTTCGCTGCCAAAGCTGTGGACGGCCAGCAGCTGATCCTCCTAGACAGTGACAGACTGAAGGTAAGAGGTTTTTTTTTTCTGAGAAACGTGGATCTCTCTGGACTATTCATGCCTAATAATTATTGGCACATGCTCAATTATAACTGAATACTAGAAGCAAAATGTTCAAGGGGAAACATCACTAAAATGCATAGAGAGATTTTACTGTCTGACGCCTATGTGAAAGAGTAGAATATGCTTTCAATCTACTGACGTTATTGTAACTGTGCCACCTGGAAATATTAAGTAAATGCCCCTGGGAGTTTTGCTCTGAACTATTTCCGCTGCTGCAGTTGTAGGTCACACTACAGTCTAGCAATTAATTTGCGAGATCCTTGTGTATCACTAATTATCATTTCGGATGGAACTGGGAGCACTATTTTGTGTGGGATGGGTAGGAGTGCTGATTAAAAAACAGGCTGAAAGACGGGGCTGTGGTGGACGCCTTCAATCCCAATGTCAGTGAAAGACCGCAAACCTGTTTGTTTGGTGTTTCTCTTTTGAGGCCTTGGGCGTTTCCAGTCAAAATGACCGAGCCACAATTAAAAAGAAGCTGAAAGAGATGAAAAAGGCCCAGGAGAAGCTGGAGAAACAGCGAGAGAAGAGGGAGAAGGAGGCCAGGCGCAGTGGGAGGCTGCCCGTGAACGCAGACTCCACCTGCTGAGATTTCGAAGCCCCTTGACTGTTCTGTCCCAGCTTACCTGGACACTCATAGCTAGTTATTCAGATGAGGTACTGTACATGTCACACTGCTCATGCACATCTGGCACTTTTTTGTGGGTCCTCATCAGGTTTTGTTCATAATCCATGTCTACTTCCAGCGCAGAGTGCTTGTTCCTTCAGCTGTCCTATTTTTAAAAAATGCCTTCCAATACTATACTTGCTCAATTCCTTAATGGCTCCTCATAACCACATACTGTAGCACTGTCCAGCAGAATCTACCCAGAGGCCTTTAAACAAGTACCCTGTGCAAGCTCTCCACTACCTGTTAAGGCCAGCAAGAGTGATCATCAGCACTGCAACCCGACATCTCGAACTTAAGGGATTTCCTAAACAGGCACTCTTACTGTACAAGTATAGCAAATGGAAAACAGTACTTGTACACACGCCCAATCACAAAAATGTTATCTCTGTCACTTTTGAAGAGTTCCTCAAGAATGAGGTTAACACACACGCCAAATAAAACGGCAGGCAAATTTGAGTACACTGCCAACAGACCTTTGTTTTTTCCCTCCAAAGTGTACGTCACATTTACTGGTACCACTAGAATGAATAACATAGCAATAATACCTCATTCTCATGAGTGGTATGAACATAATGAGCATGTGTATCTTGACGTTACTGTGGAATGACTTCGGCTTTTTAAAAGCATTTTTGTATTGTATTTTTCCAATGATAACAGCTATGTACAGATCTTTTCTTACAGGAACTTGTACAGTTAAAGGAGACGAAAGCACTATATTGTCTTTTAAGCTTCCAAAAAGGGGTGGCAAGGTTTTAAATGTAAAAATAAAAGATTCCGAGCGTTTTTATACATATTTGGCTGTTAAACTGCGTACATTTTTTTAAAATCAATTTTCTTACTGTTGAAATAGGGTTCAACGCTTAAGTGTACCTTTTCTACTGAGTAGAATAGCCAAAACGTATGGGACCACTTTTGCAAAAAAAATAAAATTAAAGTTTACAAGTCAGTGCTGCTTTTTCTTGCTCGTCACACAAAGATACAGATATTGTGGTAATAGAAGGTATTTGTGGTCCAATTCTTTTCTGTTAACAACTGGGTTGTTGTTAAAATGGTACTGCTGTCTCAGTTGCATTATTCTGCATTTGGTACCCCCATATTCTCAACAGAAAAACAAGTACCTGAGCTTGTATTAATACTATTGCAGGTTAGGAAATGTCTACTTATTGCATTCCACTTATTGGATAAAGACATATTCCTTCAGTACTGCTGATAAATGACCTATACTTGGCAAAGGTGAACACAAGCAGATGTTTGTATTTTTTTAAACGTATATATCCATGTAGTATTTGATTAAATATTGAACTAAATTGAAGAATGCAGCTCTTACACTTGAATTTCAAGGCCGACAGCCTTTTGCCCCTGGATTTTCTCATCATTGGTGATAGCAGGACAAATAAACCTCTCTTGTCAAGCATGGTATGGTTTGGTTTTTGGAAACTTTAGCTACAGCTGCAGTTGAAGGGCTCGAGCCGGCTTCTTTTCATTATTGTATTCTCGTTCCTGTCACTTCGTCTTCCGAAAGTCTTTTATGGAGTAATGGAATGGGAGTTTCATTTCTATTTAACTGAGGTTTCCCAGCAGGGAAAATGTGGCTGCTGGTTACACAATGAAGAGCTGATTTACACTGGGAAAGAAAATCAGTTTTCATCCTGCAGATCCTTGTAACCTTCTAAACAAGGTGTCAGACAGGCCGCTGGCGAGACAGAATATGTATTTTTGTCCTCCTAGTTATTTGCCTCAGCAACTGGAATATATAAAATGTAAGTGTTAATGGGAAAGGTACTACTCCCTTTGTGTTGTGAATAAAACAACATAGTACCAATTAGAAGTTATTTCCATATAGGGTAGGCAATAAGAATACAACTTAGTTAGAAAATGAAAATGTACTTTTTGTGAAATAATACCAAAAGACTGAATCCACCATTGAATTTTGGTAATGCCTTTATTGGATAATAATGAGGTAAAAAGGGAACCACATTTTTCACATTTCACAAGGTTACAGAAACTGCATCAAAATGTGAATTAGCTAATGAAAAACATGTGGAATATTATGCACTCAAAAGATCGACTACAACCAGTTTCACCCATGCTCACAAATGTTGGAGGACACAGTAATCCAAAATGGGATGCAAAACGTTTTTGTACCATGAAAACAGTTTTAATGAAACATTTTATCTATACAAATGCCCAGAGCAGTTGAATTTTGACAGCCCAGAGTCACATTTATTTTTAACTGAAGCTTTGTTTCTATGGGTGTACATACAATGGCTAATACAGATTTAAACTCATAGGCACACATATTGACAAGGCTTACAAAATGTGCTTGTAAAATTTTATATTGTTAAGTATCGCACAGAGAAGCCATCTGTTGTTGTTTTTTTTACAAGATGGTTACTGCTTCAAGATTATATCTTTAATATCAAAACTATTGCTATTATTCAATACTTATCAGTGATGTTAATACCAAAACAGATGAGGTATATTATTTAAAACATGGCTCACCACACTGTTTGTTACAGGAAAAAAATATGGTTTACAATCTCCAACATATTAATTTCAAAAGCACACCAAGAAAGCCTTACATTTTGGACACTTATGTCCTCTCAAAAACAAAGCAAAAAACCCCAACATATATTGTGCTACCACTTAGGACAGTTCCCCCCGTATTTATGTTTTAGTTCAATAACAATCGTCTGTGAGAAATACCCACTGGTGGAAACAATCGTTGCACGAACAGTAATGCACAGAATGGAGTTTGGAATACATTTTTATGTGGAAAATATAAAGAGAATGTAATTTTCCTCCCTCTAGCTTTTAATACTGAACTCTACAGAAAACCTCACCCCTTCGCTACAGCCACCCTCCTACCTTCTGGACCCTCGTCTGTCGAGCCGATTGCAGTCCTGACTCGTACGGCTAAGAGCTGCGGAAAGTGGTCATGTCCTTCGGTTCTTTACTGGGCACACACCAATCGTCAGCTTCGTGGATGGTCTTGTAATGTCTCCAGGCTGACCGGTTGTAGACGGGGAGCCTTTCTATGGAGTCCGTCGATAAAGCCTGCGGCAAAAAAAAACAAAAAACAATCATCTTGAACAGATGGCAATACCCATCTCTCCACAGCCAGCTCCTCGTCCCGCCTCTTGGCACAACCTGACAAGGCCCAGGCAACAAGGAGGAGCAGGTTTGCACAAATCGTTTTGCTTGATGCTGGTTTCCCACTGGTGCCCCGTCCTTCTCATTTTGGCCCAGGAGCCACCATTTGTAGAGACATGAATAGAAAACCTCACTGAAAAAAAACCTTTTTTTCAAATTGAGCTTTGGTACTCTTTTTTTTTTAATGCAGCACAGGTCTTCAGCAGAAAGAATAAGTTGTCCACAGTACAAGATTCCGAATGAATACAAACCAAGACAGCAAGTGAGAAGTCTCTTTTTATAGAAAATATAACAAAAGATTGATTTTAGTATCACGGATAATTTACCTTTATATATATTACAGCATCGGTGCCATAGCCCTCCAATGAATAGAGTTTCAGGTCTCCCTGGAAATATCTCGCATACAAGCGGGAGATGGGCAGACCATAGCCGTAGCCAGCCTGCCAATACAAGAGTAAGGGGGTCAATCCCAAGAGAAAGATCACAACACTGAATTCCTCAACCTCTTCTGTGCCAGAAGATTGGATCAATGGAAAACAAGCATTACTGAACATCAAAAGAAACTTGTCACCTTTTTCACACGTGGGATTTTAGAAATCCAAAGCAACGTTTTTGGCAACGTTTTCGTCAATCGTTCACAACCAGCCTCGATGTACTCATTTGAGCACTGCACAAGCAATTCGTTAACTTAATTGGTACGAGTCGACCGGGCGCAGGTAACGGGGTGGGCGAGCTTGCTCAACGTCCAGCCTGGTGAAAAATCGAGAAAAGAAACCGATGGCCACCGCTTGTCCAGAGAACGATGCTTTCATGCCATTTGGTATGTCGGAAGCTGGACTCGTCAGCAGTGGAGCAGTGAGACAGGTTTTCCGTAGAGCCCTGGTAGCTCAGAGGTGTGGAATGGTACACTACTTGCTGTGCACGACATGCCAATTAATAGTGAAGGTCCAAGTGTGAGGTGTCAAGCAGATACAGAAATCCACTTGTACTCGCAACCTGATCGCACGGCACTACACTGATCAAGTGCTGTTCTCCATGTAGCCTCATTCCGACAGGACAACATTCCAGCAGCACAACACGTGTCCTCGTGCTGCTTGTGCAACGGCGCCTGTCTTGCCAGGTGACAGTGTAGCAGTTATGCTGTGGATGCTCTACTTGCCAGATTTGACTCCCAAGTGAACGTGTGGGAAGAGCTGGGAAGTCGTACAGTACAGTTAGAAGGCACATGCTACGAGGGGAATGGGACAGAAACCCACAAGTCAAGATCTGCAAAGCATGCAATGCAGATGTACAGCTCGTGTCGCTTTCAGTGGTGACCGACATGCTACTAGCCTGTGACTTTCAGACAGCAGAGCTCCTCCTGACCAGTTCTGTTGATGACAAATGTTAATCAGCATAATTAAATTAACGGTGACACGTCTGTTCGATACAATGTCAGTGCACGTGTAATAAAAAAGATGGGCATTTTCCTGATACTTTGTGAATTTGGTGATAAGTTTCTTTTGATGCTTCGTGTATAACGGACTGAACTATTACCAGTACACTTCCACAGATAGCTTTAAGACATTTACCTAAGCACACTGGCTCACTTATCTTTCCAACTGTTAAAGAAATAACTGATCTTTGGAACTCAATTGTGTCAGTTTTGAAAGGAAAACAACTTTATCTTCCATTTTACGGTGTTGCCAATCAAAAGTGAGTACACTACTATTGAGATACTGTTAGAGTAAATACATTCCGATAATGATTAATGGAAGGATTGAACAAAGGCTTTTTGTTGTTTTTTGCTCCTAAGTCTTTCCTTCCCGAAATGTCGGACTCTAAACATTAAAATCGCAATATGACTTCGCTCCTTTTAATGGCTTTAAACAACTAGAATTCATGCTTTTGTTAGAAGTATGCCTCTCCAAATATTAACTGAAAATTCTTGAATCTTTCAAACTGAACTCCTTCCTGAACATTTCAATACCACCTTTAGTGCTCCTTCTCACACAGAGCATATTCACCTTCAATTTTTGTCAGACTATTTCATTCCCACTCAGCAATACTGACACCTAGTGATCGTCTTTTGCAGGACACATCACCCTTTGCTGTAACTCGGTATTAACAGCAGCAAAGTGGTTTCATTTTTCTTCTACCCACAATTCCTAACAGCGTTCAACAAAACTGAGACTGCACACTCCTGTTTTGTCTCACAATACATTCTTAAAAATATAAGTCAATATTTTTATAGCAATTCTGAAAAGGAAACTGACAAAGCAGGCTGATATTCACTCTTTTTAACTTACTGAAAGAGAACAAAACAGATATTTATACCTCTTACACAAATTTGCAATAATGTTTCCTGAACTGAAGTATTCACTACTAGACCCGAGTCATCTTTTGGACTGAGTTTTCTGCTCCAAACAGTGTATTGGTTCAACTCCCTTTTAAGAAGCTGGGAAAGAGCACTGGACAGATAAACCACGTCCTGTCTGGTCCAAACCAGAGGACACCTGAATGACTGGCAGCTCACCAGAGGAGTTGCCCGAGAGGTTTCCATGTGAGGCAGTGGGGCAGTGGAGTACGTGTAGCTGAACAGCCTCTCAATCTTCCTTAAAGGAACGCCCCCACCGCGGTCACTCATCTGGCAAACACAGGAAGAACACGAACACCCGTTCATCACACTGCAAGTGTATTAAACTAAGATAAATCCCAGGAGGAAAATAAAAATCTTTACCTTCACTGTCAGGTCTTCATGACCCAATGCAACCTGAACTTTGACTGGTGGATACTCCGCTATGACCCCATGATATTCCATTGTTGCTCTCATGGCATTCTGAAAAGAAATGCCCACAATATGGGTTTAAGACTGTTAAGGTTCTGCATAGAAACCAACAGCTGCACTGCTGAATTTACCTAGTACTGACCTGGACAGAACTGTGCGTACAAGCTCATTTATTACAATTCTAGTTTTGAAGAGACGAAAATATTTAGTATTGTTACTCCAAGGGCTCTGTATAAGATGGGTGTAACAATCGTGAGATCAGACTAAAATTGTCTAAATCAACAAAATCAACTCAAGGCATCAGAAAAAAATCATCTAGGACCTGTGATCGGGGAAAAAATATTGTATAGTTTTTGTGAAGTGGAAACCCAAATAATGAGATTTTTTGTGATGTGTTCAAGATTTAAGTGTTTAAAATACATTTTATAGGACAATTCAGACAAAAGCAAATCACGCAGTAAGTTATATTATTCACAATTTAATGTTCTGTTTTTCAGAGTTTTCTTGTACATACTGAAGTCAGTCTCTACAGAAATGTGATGGAACTATGGAACTACTCCACATTCAATCACATCAGTAGATCAAAGGGAGAATACATCAGTTACACAGTATGATCATTTAAAAGCAGTATGCATCTGTATTGTGTGCTCAGGTGAATCTGGAGGTCAGGCTACAGTTCTGTGAAATCCAAAATACTGTAGAACGCACAAAACACACCTTAAAAAGCTCAAATACCATGTGGTAGAGGTGGGAAGGTACATATACCACTGTTGTTGGCTTTCCTCTTTCTTTAGCTGCAGAAACAGTGAAACCATAAAGATTTTCTTACATTTTTAAAAATTATTTACAGATGCCAACAGACCATCCAACTAATGACAGTATTCACCACGCTAACATGGACAGAGCATTCTTTTTCTCTAATTACTTTTGAATACAGAAACACTCTAATGCATCCTTTGTATTTGCATTCTGCTCTTTGGAGAAGATGTGCATCAGTCAGCTGTTGAAATCCCTGTTGCTGCTGATGGTGCATTTTTTAAATGCAATTTTGTTCCTATTCACAGCAGTGAAGTGGTAGCTTAAAAGTCATACTCCAGGCACACAGAAACATCACACAACCACTCTGAATAATGTATCTGAATCTTCTCTTATCCTGCTGAACAGTAGCAAACATTCCACATGTGGTAAACAGCCAGAGAAACCAGGTCATATGGAAAGCAATCTAGATTTGGATGATGCTGCTTAAACACATACAGCACTCTGTTATACTTACTAGACTAACACTGCCCAATATGTACTGACAGTAAAACCACAACAAATCAGATGCTATACATAGTCTGTCTTCATGGTTTGGATTAGTCACAAAATTAATTTTCAAATCCCAGGAAAATGTTGTATTTGGACCGAACTCTTCAGCCCTACCTGCAATGAATTACCTCTAAAAACATTGTCTCAATATTATAAGCAGGCAGCAAAATATATATATAATAAAATGGATTACATCAAAACAGAGAATTTGAAAAGTAAAATAAAGCGAATTACATTTAAGAAAGCTCAGAACAACATTTCCACTTACCATTAAATTCTTCCAGTTTCAGCTCTGGTGAGTTCATATAATAGAGGTCACAAAGTCTTCTTGCATTTTCATATGCATCTAAATGAAAAGATCAAAACACAGCATTTCAAAACTATCAGCTTTTATGGAGGAAATAATCTTTAAAAATGACTAAATCTAAACCTATTGCAGCACACTAACATAACTAATTTACTAAAAAGGTTGTATAATCTTACCTTATGAACAACTGTCAAAAATTATGTGACAAACCAGACAAAACTATGATGAGCTTTAACCCAAGAATATTTTAAAATACAACAAAAGAAGCTTCTTTCTCTACACCAGGCTATGAAGACACTTCCTTGTACTGCCATTTAACTCAACAAAAATCAGGAATGTTAATTATACACACACAACATGTGCTGGATTAGGATACCGGTAGATAAACACACACTTTAGAAAAGTCCCAACATTCAAAATTCAATGAGAATGAGTCTCATAAACTTTTTGTCATATTCATGTGGTCCTTAAAAGTAAATTGTTAAACCCCCATTCAAGAAAAAAACAATAAACCTCTAGTTATAATATAAAACAGAAAGCTGCAAAAACATCAGAAGAATTCATTATACTGTACAGCCAATGCTTTGATCTAGGGCAACAGGGAGACTATACTGTAAGAATAAAAACCAGAGGAATAAGACGTTCACATACCCTTGATCACTTCTTCAACACGACAATGAGGGTCAATGCTGCCAATCTGCTTAGGATGAGCTGGGTTTACTTTCACCTTTCCACCAAAGAGTAAAGCTTGAAAACAACGGACACAGGGTGATTTCCGGACTGAAAGGCATTAATACACCCTAAAACTAAAATCAAAACCCTGCAACAGGAGGGTAGGCAGCCAAAAGCTCATTAAGCTGTATGTGCCATTTTTGTTATCTCCACAACTTTTCTTTGAAATGACTTTTCCTTATGTGCTTCACAAGACAATGAATAGGGAGCAGGACAAACACTGGGCTCCGTTTGCACCAGGGTCAGCTTAAATGGCAGCCATTCTACAGAAGACACAGACTGCTTCTGAGGAAAACCTGAGTTAAATACACTTCAAACATTTCTTCCCTTACTGGGGGTGGGGGCGGGGGGCGCAGTACAGATCAGACACTGCACTTGAAAATCACATCACATTTAGAAGGCAATGTCACACTGAGAAAGGAAAAGCAGAAAATTGAAGACAGACAAGCACAGCCTAATTCTAATTCAGTTTTGTACTGAATTCATGCTCACACCCTGGGGGCTATACGTTCCTATCGGACATTGTCAAGCTGAATAAACAAAGCATGTTTTATCCATAATTAATAACTATTCAATACTAATCAATTAAAGTAGCTGCAATAAGCCTACAGAAAACATTTAGTAACTTCTTTTATACTCCCTGGTACCGAGTCCCAGATATAAAATGGATTTAAGATGTATAGTAAAATAAATACAGTATGTCTGCAGGTCTGCATGCATAGAAGGCACAGAGGTTTTCAGTTGTCCCAAATTAATGATGACACAAAAAGAGAATGTGCTCTGGGAATCGTGCTGGCAGGAATACTGAACTTTAAGGAGTCTGACCCCATTGCTCATCAACCCCAGCAGCAGGGATACCACCGAAAGCCCCTGCAATCCATCACATGAGAGACTTCCTGAGCACCACAAAAACTACTGTTAACCCAAGTAAGAGACATGGAAAACCCATAAATGCAATTAAAGTCTTCCAGCAACCCCTTTCTTAGGTTGATGTGTTTTGCGTGCGCCATGTCATCTCTACCACACGACTGTCCAACAATGTTGTCAGAAATGCATTTACAAGTGAAAAAAGCTACATCAGACCCCCTCCCCCAAAGGAAACCAACTACATCTGATGTAAACAACCTTCAAGGCAATTGCTGAATGTCTATTTTGTCATTCTGCATACGCACAGTTCCTTTGACCTGATCTTCCCCACTGACCCCGTTACGTACAGTACTTACTGTGCTGATTGAGAAGCATTCGGATTGATATGCGGCTCATGAAAAAGCGGTCGAGGAAGTACTGCACATTCTGGCTTGTCACAGGATCAATGCCATAGGACTCCTTGTACTCCACCACTCCCTGGGCCAGCGTGGGGATGACATCATTGTGGCGATTTCGGATTTTTATTACGGCGTCCGTGAAGCTGAAATGCCAGCAAGAACATCACTCAGCCGCTGTCGCCACCAACTCTTGCAAAGGTCAAGGAAAAGTAAACACGAAGACCATTTCCCTCACTCGTAAATGACTTTGTCGTCTTCAGCTTTTCTCTCCTTGAAGTCAAGGATCTCCTGAAAGCTCTGTATATACCTGCAAAACATGACACAGAGAATTTTCCATTTCAATTGATTTAGTTTTTTACCAAAGTACAAAAATGTTCAAATAGAACACAAAATGTTCAGGAAGCTTAATGGCGTCTGGGACAAGCACCATCCTGATCTAAAGAACCATCATATTAACTACATGGGCAATACTAAAATCTCTCCTGGTGACAATGTGCAGAACTCTGGAAGCCCTCTCTAAGAAAATGTGAAGAGCACTGCACACCATACTAAAAATGAGATGTGGAGCTGCTGTGCTGAAGTTTTTCAAGTTAATTGTAATGACACAGTGGTTAGCATTGCTGCCTTGAGGTGCTGTGGCCCTGGGTTCAATGCCGGACCTGAGGCACTGTCTGTGTGGAGTTCGCATGCTCTCCCCCACATTCACATGGGTTTCCTCCTTGGCAGGTTAATTGGCTTCTGTTAAAAACTGGCCCTGGTGCGAGTGTGCGCGTGTTTGTGTCTGTGTGGCCAGCGGTGGACTGGCATCCCATCCATGGTGTACCCTGCCTTGTGCTCAGCGCTTGTCGGGGTCGAATCTGACTCCTCTGCCACCCTGAATCAAATGAAGTGGCTAGAAAACGAATGGATACAAAATTAAAACATAAAGCGTTTTCATGTCTGCGTTTAAGGCTTGTTTTCTGTGTGCGCTACCACTTAGTGTTTAACGCCTCCTTTGAAAACAGCACTGCCGAAAGGTTGGACTGAAAAAAAATCAAGTAAAAAGGGCTGTGGCCCTGGGTTCAATGCCGGACCTGAGGCACTGTCTGTGTGGAGTTCGCATGCTCTCCCCCACATTCACATGGGTTTCCTCCTTGGCAGGTTAATTGGCTTCTGTTAAAAACTGGCCCTGGTGCGAGTGTGCGCGTGTTTGTGTCTGTGTGGCCAGCGGTGGACTGGCATCCCATCCATGGTGTACCCTGCCTTGTGCTCAGCGCTTGTCGGGGTCGAATCTGACTCCTCTGCCACCCTGAATCAAATGAAGTGGCTAGAAAACGAATGGATACAAAATTAAAACATAAAGCGTTTTCATGTCTGCGTTTAAGGCTTGTTTTCTGTGTGCTCTACCACTTAGTGTTTAACGCCTCCTTTGAAAACAGCACTGCCGAAAGGTTGGACTGAAAAAAAATCAAGTAAAAAGGGCTGTGGCCCTGGGTTCAATGCCGGACCTGAGGCACTGTCTGTGTGGAGTTCGCATGCTCTCCCCCACATTCACATGGGTTTCCTCCTTGGCAGGTTAATTGGCTTCTGTTAAAAACTGGCCCTGGTGCGAGTGTGCGCGTGTTTGTGTCTGTGTGGCCAGCGGTGGACTGGCATCCCATCCATGGTGTACCCTGCCTTGTGCTCAGCGCTTGTCGGGGTCGAATCTGACTCCTCTGCCACCCTGAATCAAATGAAGTGGCTAGAAAACGAATGGATACAAAATTAAAACATAAAGCGTTTTCATGTCTGCGTTTAAGGCTTGTTTTCTGTGTGCTCTACCACTTAGTGTTTAACGCCTCCTTTGAAAACAGCACTGCCGAAAGGTTGGACTGAAAAAAAATCAAGTAAAAAGGGCTGTGGCCCTGGGTTCAATGCCGGACCTGAGGCACTGTCTGTGTGGAGTTCGCATGCTCTCCCCCACATTCACATGGGTTTCCTCCTTGGCAGGTTAATTGGCTTCTGTTAAAAACTGGCCCTGGTGCGAGTGTGCGCGTGTTTGTGTCTGTGTGGCCAGCGGTGGACTGGCATCCCATCCATGGTGTACCCTGCCTTGTGCTCAGCGCTTGTCGGGGTCGAATCTGACTCCTCTGCCACCCTGAATCAAATGAAGTGGCTAGAAAACGAATGGATACAAAATTAAAACATAAAGCGTTTTCATGTCTGCGTTTAAGGCTTGTTTTCTGTGTGCTCTACCACTTAGTGTTTAACGCCTCCTTTGAAAACAGCACTGCCGAAAGGTTGGACTGAAAAAAAATCAAGTAAAAAGCAGCCTATGGCAGCTGGAACATACACTTTAAAAAGATATCAGATTAAGCAGTACTTATTTATTATAACTATTGAATTAACTTACCAGCTCTGGACTAATTGAACAGACGGAGTTTTGAGCAGATTGTCAGGTAGCAGGTTTATTTCTTTCATGATGTTCGCTAACCTGACAGGAAGTTCTTGTCTCAGAAACACAAAAGATGTCCTTTCACATGCATTTTCTGACCCTGAAAAGAGATAAGAACGCTCAACTGTAAAAAAATATATACTGTACTATAGCTCTATCTTGCTAAAAGGAGCTCAATATTATGTGAGGTCTGACTAAAAGATAGTTACAAATAGTTCGCTGGGGCAATGAAACAAGCATCTAGCCTTTTGCTACAGATATTGTACAATAGTTCATCCAAAATAGTACAGGTTAAGGCACCTACTACGAAAAACCAAGGATATCTGCTATCAGATCGTTTAATCAGTATTGTTTATCTTAATTACAATATGCTAGGAGCTCAAAATCATTTTTCTCTGTACAACACATTTCTTCCCATGATTATTACTGTAAGGATGTAAAGCCATCTAAAGAATTACAAACAGGTTTTACATATTTGATACAGTTCTTCTTATTGTATTTGATTATGCATGGGATGTTTGGTCTCGGGAAATATCAACTACATCGAGGTATAAACATATCAAAATGGAACTAGGCCTACACTACATGGGAACCATCGATTGAGTTTAAAGTATCACTAAGGTCTAAAAGACAACTTGGTTTAGATTTGTTTTCTCCTGTGAGAAATACATGTTATCAGTGTTTTTCAAAAGCACCAGCCGTCTAGGACAGGACAGGAGACCAGTCCGTCAGCTTTTACTTTTTCCATTTCGAATAGGTATGAAAAACAAAGTTACAGTATCTACCTACAGAACTGTTATGTAATTGGAGACTGCCTGTCATTATCGCCCTGCGGTGCATATTGTGTATGGCTGTTTTTACTTTTAAGCTTTGATTATACTTCGTCTACAGAATAGCGAAGAAGCACATCTTTGCGTACCAATTGTGCAAAACAGTCCAAATCACTCACCAAAATCCAAGAACTGTTTCATGGACAGAGGGGAAGGAGAAAATCTGGAGTAGAAATCCACTTGTTTGCCGAGAGAGCCGTTTTTCAAAAGAAATGTTAGGAGCCTCATGTTGATGGATACGTTCTTCTCACCTGAGTGATTTTAACTCCGTGCTCTCACTATCACATAGCTAAGATCAATGCACAACAACCAAGACAAACTCGTCCGTTTTTCAGTTTAACTGGGGTAGCTGAAAAACGACATTCACGCAGCTACCAAGATCTCGGAATGGTTTTCTGTGCCTGTGTATTTTTTTGTATCCTCTTCTTAATTTGTGCCTTTGCAGAATGAATACAAATGCTCAGCAGTACAAAACGACATCGGTCCTGTCAAATAGATTAAATGTTCCTCAGTGAGCTGCTACTTCCAAGTTTGGAAATAAAGTGATCAGTTATGTGCGCAGATGATAAAGTAAAATAACGCGTTTTGAAGGTTAACTTTTCTAACATGGTAGCATTAACACAAACAGCACACAAATAACCCCCGTTGGTCTTTGCAAACACCAGTTCCTATTCCTCAGTAGGTTAATGTCGCTCAATAAAGACTCAAACAACGTGACTAAAGCGTTGGCCAATCGTTGTCACGCAGCACAGAGCGGAGGAAGTGAACTTGTTATTTTAAAAAAACAGGTTTCCGCAAAGATATGAAATCGGCGTTGGAGTTGCGGCATTTACCAATCAACTCAAATACACAGATTGTTTTGCAAACAGTATAATTAACTGGAAATTGGAGGACTCCTAAACTATTCATTAGTATTTCGTTGCAGTCCTTGTTCCCGCAAAGAGGCTACTACACAAGTCAACCCTTTCTCTGATTTTACTGTAATATTTGGTGTGCACTTATGCCCTTTAAGAAAAGTCCTGCTATTGATTGCTTGATGTGTGCTGCAAAAGCCCATTGGCTGTGTGCGACACAGTCTTGGCTCACTTGCCTGAATGCTGAGAAGGACATTGTCACGTGACAACGGCGATTTAAAGATAATATCCAGGAGTTGCTGTTTGTACCCTGCCATCAAACTGATGATCAGTGTTTGTGAAGTGTTTATATTGCATCACTACCATTATGTTTTCACCTGTGTCACGTGTACGAGTACGCATTTATTGTAGTGCACTGTCAGTATTTACAGACTATTGTAATTTTATCCCTCTATCGCATGAATCCTAATTCAGTTTCACCTATGCAGTGTCCTTGAATCGCCAATAATAACAGTTCGAAATTTCATTAAGTATCTTAATGGACACTTAAGAAATCCTGCAGATATTCGTTTATATAACATGAACTGAATAACCATATAGCCTTAAATAGCCTTGAAAAGTAATCACCTGGCTGCAAATATTTTTTTGAATTCTGAGCTTGCATAGGTATTTAACATCTTTGCAAAAGCAATCTTGCAGTCCAGAATCCAAACCTTCATCTGAAAGGTCACAAAATATTTATAAGTGTAATAAAAGTGGTTTAACTTGTATGGGAATGTATGCATCTCTGTGAGTGCCCTCAGTTAGACATTGAATTTCAAAGCACATCTCACAAAGTAATACAGCAAACCAACCATGAAAACCAAGGTGTTTTCAAAACAAGCCAGGGATAAAGTGGGTAGAGCAGCAGAAAACAGGAGAAATGCACAAGTAAATTTCACTGCTCATTGTTATGGTGGCATGGTGGGGCAGTGTTCTGCGTTGCTGCCATGAACTGGTGGGGCCCTAGGGTGCCATCTGAATGGAAATTGTACATTCTCCCTATGTTTGCATGCTGTTTCCTCCAGGTGCTCTGGTTTCCTCCCACAAACCAAAGACTTTCTGGTAAGTTGATTGGCTCCTGTTAAAACTGGCCCTGGTGTTTGTCTGGGCCCTGCCCAGCTAAATACATCTGGTATGTATAGGTGAGCGACGAGAAAGCAGCTACTACTGTAGAAACATGTAAACAATACTGCAGAAATGTCACATTTGATGGGCAGATGACACAGAAAGTCAACTTTTTGGTCTAAATAAATATTACTACATTTCTCACAAGCCCAACACAGCACATCAGGCAACACCATATTAATCACAACAGTGGCACGGTGGACTCTTCTCACCAGTAGGGACTGAAAACCTTGTTAGTATTGATGGAAAAGTGGATGGTGTAAAGTACTGGCAACTCCTAAGGAAAACCTGCTTGAGTTTTGGATTTTCAGTTTCCTAGAAAAACCCACTTGTCTCTTAACTGCTGGTGCCAAAATACACTTGTGACCCCTTTCTGACAGAGCTGCCATTATACAAATTTCCTTAAAAATTCTTAATAATGCAATTGTAACTACACTGTAATGGGCACTACAGTGGAAAGTAGATTAAACTTTTTGTTGATTCATAGCTATTCCCCAATTTGCGGAGGTGAATGAGCTTTTGCCTGCAGTCTTCAGAGATCTGATCCTAAATGTCTTCTATGTGCTTCCTCCTTTCACACCCAAAGGAACCAAAACCTTCAGAGGCCTCTAAATTGGTCCAGAGGCTTTAATCCTCAGAACATACTGTCGTTACAGATTAAGACATACTTAAATATGAATAAATAATACTCATTTTCTAGATTTCAGTTATGACAAATCTGATTTTCTTCTGTGCAAAGATACAGTAATCAGAACATAGCTGTGACAGGTCCAACTAAGTAAGGTGATTCACAGCGTCTGAGCACATGAAAACTGATGATTTAAAGAATTATAGTGAAAAGTGTCTTTATTGTGGATACATTTCCTCCAGAACATACCAAGGCTTGATATTCCACAGCCTGAGCACAAACTAACACAGTGAAGCCCTTTAAATACCAGACATTACAAATGGCAACCACGAGAGAATCCATCTTATAACAACTATCTAATTAATCTTCACCTAGCATATCTATTTACAACACTAGGAGGCATAAAATGACCTCTAGTGGCAGGTAAGTTGTAATTATCACTTTTCTGACCCAGCCTGCCACAGTAAGTTTTAGATTTTTGTAAGCAAAGGCACTATTTAATCCATAAATCATTCTGTTGCATGTTTTTTGTTCCTTTCTTTTCTCTGGAAATATGAATAAAGAGGGCACTGTTCATTAATGTTAATAGTAACCTACTGTACCTGGATATCAGGATTTCAAAAGTAATAAACATACTTATATCCATATCATAGGTTCAAGTCCCAAGTGGGATTCTGCTGTTGGGCCTTTGAGCAAGGTATTTCACTCAGACTGCTCCAGTAATTGTAGTGCCACATAAATGTGTAGTCTTCAGGTTGTCATTGAAAAAACATTTTTCCAATTAAATTTGGGTAAAAGATTTAAAATTATACTTTCTCAGCGATTTCAGAAAGGCACATACAATACTTAAGTCCAATAACAGAGAAATATTGAGAAGTCATTAGAGTGTGGTGGCTCCAAAAGAACATACTGTATACTCCATGCCTAAAAAAGGCTTCAGAGGTGAAAAGTATTTTTCTCTTACTTTTTAGATTTAACCTTTGCTTGTTCACTGTTGTATAACTTGACTGTATAATTTGAGAGATGAAGAGGACTGAGGTCATGACAACAAAAACAAAACTACACATTTTCAACAAAAGCAATACACTGACTGGCAAGGCTGCAAGTGGCACTCCCTCAAAATTCAAAATGGAAAAGTTCAAACACATTATACTGTAACATGCTTTTCAATTCAGGTGAATAAAAGACAGAAAAACAGTCAAAAATGAAAATAAGTTTTATTTCTGTTATTTTAATTACAAAACAAATCCACAGGTTAGAGTTTTTGGAGCCAGGTTTGGGAAAGATGGATCAATTTGAGACACGAGCCAGTGATGAGCCTTTTTTAATGCACTGATGACAGATAAAGGTTTTTGAAGTGTAAGTAACTGTATGGTGAAGCCCTGTTCACTATACAAATTTCCAAACTGAAAAAACATCAACAAAGCTATATCCCCACTATAGCTTTTTTAGCTTCCTAAAGACATCTTAAGCCAATTATAAACTATTTACATGACCTATTAATAGGTTTCCAATTCTTTCTACATGTTTATATTGTTATTTTGCAAACAGTTAAAATAATTGCTTCTCTGAACTTCACAATTGTAGTTCACATTGATTTATTTTTGTCAAGAATATTCAATAATACATTTTCCTTTGTTCTGGAGTAGAGGAATGAGTGCTAAGGGGGCATAAAATACGGTGCCAATATTGCATATTATGCCATGATTGCACTGAATTAATTTTGTTTTTGAAGGTCCTTTACAATCTTACCATGCAGATTGTGAGCAGAAGCAACATACTGTAATACAAAGTGAAAATCTGAAATAATCCTGAAAGACTGATTTCAGGTCGTGCAGAACGTACAGACTGGTTTCAGGCTGTGCAGAACACTGGAGAGGAAAGGCAACTAAATGAAGAAAACGGCACTTAAGACAAAGACAGTTGACTTACTATGTACATTAAAAGTGAAAAAAAATGTAATTGTCAGTAGTGTGGTTACAAACGAAAGCCCTAGGTTACATTTTCTAGTGCAGCAGTCACCTTTCTCCCAAATCATCATTATGGTACCTTAGGTTCATTTGATCTCTGCATAACACTTTTCATCAAAATGAACAACAGGAATCTTTGGCCTATGTGTATTTTAAGAACAGTCTATGTCAAAATAAATACCAGATTGTGCTAAAAATATTTAAATATATACAAAACATACAAAATGTTCCAGCCTATACATAAAAATAGATCTTGAAGATCTGTTTTAACAGATTAAAACAGTGAGGTCAAAAAACAAATCGTCTTGGAAGTTTCAACCTGGTGCTACAGCTGAAAAACCTATATACCCATAGAACATAGAGAACTGCAGGATGTCCAGGGACATCTTAAACACATAACTGCATCCCGTGTGGATATTTCTGCTTTAAAGATAAGGAAAGGATTCAACCCAAATGATCACCCTACACAGACAAGATGCATACAATAGCATGATGGTTACAGCAAAGTTTTAAAACAGGAAAAAACAAAATCAAAACCTAAGGAGCTTTATTCTGTCTAAGTGAAAAGGTGTGTGATTTAATGGTAGTTTTATACAGATTTTAAGCTGTTACTGTAATGAAGGGTAAATTTCTGAATGCAAATTGAATGTAAATGGCCCTTTAAAAAAAAAATCCATACAATCACATTAAGCCCATTCAAAATAAAGAACCTCTGTCTTTTGGAATGTCATTGAGGAGCTTTGCATCCATTGGGATTTCCACAACACCGCCAAGTGATAACAAGTCTTAGGAATAGCTTTCATTCTCATTCCAAGTGGTCATCCACTGTTTTTTTTCAAGTTTGACAAGTTTGGTCTTTCCATCTTTAAACTGGCGCTCCTCCTTCCGTATCCGAACGGCGTGGTATCGGGGAACACTGTCGTCGTACTTGGAGCGCTTGAAAAATCCACACTGAGGAAGCAGAAGAGATGTTAGGGACTTCAAAAATCACCAGCCACTGTTTAAAAAATAACTCAATTTACTAGCGCTTAGGAGAGAAGCTTGAAATAAAAGGGAAATGGGCGTTTTTTGTCTGTTTGTGGACAAGAACAGAAATCATGCTTAATATTAAACATGGAAAGCATTATGCAAAACAAAATCCAAGAAGCCAGCAGGATGGCAAAGCAGCAACCTGGAAAAAAGGCACCTTTACAAACCTTGGGAGAAACAGGCGTTAAAAATCTGGAATACTTTTGCATGAAGACCAGGGCAGTGCTGTGCTTTTGGTGCAAGAGAAGTGTTTAATACAGTATAAGGCTTAGAAATTCTGTAACTGCAATATTTGGGAGAAAGATTTTCAGTGCAAGGTAGAAATTTACCAATGCAGAAATGTACCCAACAATAGTAATTAAGTTGGCAAAGGAGAAAACAAGAAATCAATTATTCTGGCTGGTTTCAAATTAGGGTCATTCATTGACGAGGTCACTTGTGGAGATCTAGAGCTCATTTTGATGCTCTTGGCAGAGTTACTTACAGTAAACATTCACTTATTAAATGTTAAAATTTGCTAGAATAGGTGAATGCTTATGAGAAAGTCACTTGTGGAGATTTAGAACTCATTTTGACCCTCTTGGTAGGGTCACTTTCAGTAACCTCCCTCAAATGAAATGTTCACTAAAATAAAAAAGATTTAAAATAGATGAATTCTGAGAAACATCGGTTGACGTAAATTTCCAAACTGCACAAAAAATCCTTCCAAGAAAGTGATTTCCCTCTCGGCAAAAGTGAGTTAGTGTTTGTTAAGCCCCACGCTCCCTGTCTACTTTACACCCACAGAGATTCGCTGAGCTTTTATTACCCAATACTGAGTGCAGAGACGAGCACTATGCATCAGTAGTAAGTCTTTCTTTGTCAGATGGCTGAACATGGATCTCAGCCTTGTGATATGCAGCATCATAATGGTCTTTTTTGGCTCTCTTGAAGAAACCACACTAAAAGGAAGCAAGGCGTTATGTCATTTTGTTGGCCATAATTACAGACATTTAGACACAGGATGAAATAATAGACTGTTGTTGTAATTATTTAAACATTTAAGTAACTTTTTTTTCTAGAAGGGTAAACTGTCGATATCTGAGAGGATTATCCTTGTTCCTTGATACATGTTTTATTAAATCTTTGCTGCTTTACAGAGACTACACTAAAACTACTGTTCAGCAGAAACAACTGTGATTGACTCTTGTAATAAGGATTCATTTCAGCTTCGTTACCTTCCAAAGCAGGAACACCAGTAGTGCCAGCATCAGGATTCCAGCAAGAATGGCAACCAAGATAATCCACCAGGGTGCTCCTGTGTACTTTGCCACTGTCTTTTCCGGGAAGACTGTCAATTTCACCTATACGTGTACAGCAAAAAAGATAACAGGTTTGAATGGCTTCCCTGCTCCTGAAGAAGCTTCTTCAGCGACACACTCTCCTTTATTTTAATCAAAAGGCGAGCTAATCCGACAGGGGCTAGGATGAAGAGGGACACAGCAAATTCATTTTATGCCACATCAGAGAACACCTGAAACTCTGTTGAGAAAATGTTTAACAGCATTAAGAATTATATCCTGTCCGATCAAGCATTCCGGCTACAAAAAGGATTGTTATTTTTCTGATACCTTTGGGAGTGTGTTGCAGTTAGAAGTGGAAGTGTCTTTTTATGTTGAGTATTGTATATAATCAATGTGGGGGCACCGTTAAAGAGGAAGAGGAAAGTTGTGAGGGCCATACCTGAGTTTCTGCATTTTTAAGCACAATGTTCTTTGCAGAGGCGTCAAGGCTGAGAGAGGCTTTGACAAGAATGTCAAGGTAATTCAGGGTTGAATAGTCCTAGAAAGAAGACATTTACATCACTTGTAGAATGTCTGGATTAAACACAACTGTGACAAAAATACAGCATTAAAAAATGCAGCATGTCTCTGAAGATGTTGCATGCGTCCACAAACCGGTATTTTATCTATTTTATCATTTCAGGCAGATTAATTTATACACGGCACCTTATGACATGTGTATGTGAATACATGGGAAATTAATTTTTTTCAATATTAAACAGTCATTTAAGTGATAACGGAATTTGATCATCCATTATTTTCTAACTGCTTCTTCAAATTCTGGGTCGCAGGGGAGCTGGAGCCTAACCTGGCAAGCCACAGGCAGAAATCTGGGTACACCCTGGATAGGACACCAGTCCATGACACACACACCCACCCCAGGGCCAATTTTCCCTGAAGTCAATTAACCTACCAGCATGTCGTTTAACAGTGGGAGGAAACTGTAGCACCTGCAGGAAACCCACACAAACACGCGAGAACATACAAACTCCACACAGACAGCACTCCAGGTCTGAAATTGAACCCAGGGCCCCAGCACTGCGAGGCAGCGATACTAACTGCTGCACTACCGTGCCACCAGGATTTGATCAAGTAGTCATTAATTGTGAAGTTTGACCACGTTTATCTTTTAGTGGTATAATTTGAACAATCATACTCAGCTCGTGATTTCTGTAGATAGTAACCAGTTACAAATGCAAACGATAAAAAAAACTGTTAAAATCTCTTGGCCTGAACAAAAAATAAGGGTCTTTAATGTTAACCACTGACAAATGATTAAACTAAAACTGTGGTCATATCACTTGTCGAAGGAGTACAAATAGGTGTTTCGCATCAAAAATGTATTATTTGCATATTCCTTGTACGCACAGTAGTATTACTTACTTCAAGGAAGGTGCTGTTCCAGAGTCTTGACCTTAGAACAATGATTGGGTTGTTATCCAATCCCTGTAGCGGGCACCTGATCTCCACACATTGTGTTCCATTGCCACAGCTCTGCAACCAAAAAGGCTCGTGTATCAGAGATCTTTCTATTCCACAGATAGAATCTGTGGGCATTATCCATCTAAAACTCATCCCCCACACACACACCAAGAAGAAAAGAAGAAGAAAATCTACAAAAAAAACTACAAAATCTTTTACCAGAGTGGTATATTTTCTTTTGTCCGTGAAAAGGGAAAATTTTCCCTCCCCTGGTGTTTGTCTTTGTTCAGTTTCACGCTTTTTCCTAGAACTGCTGGAAGGTGTCTGAAAGGAGAAAAAAAAAGGAATAAAAATCCTGTAAAAAAAAGTTATATTGTGGAAATAGTTATCTGGCATTTGCTACACTTCCACTGGATCACCACTGGGCTGTGTCTTGTCTCCCCTACAGAGCACAGCCAGGGATACACACAGAGATGGACATCTCATAAAGTGTGCAGTTGACACAGAGCTGGTCAGCTTCTAATCATTACGGGCCCATTCTAAATGATTCTACTCAATGGTGTGATGAGCTTGTTTTGATGTTAAATGTTTGGAAAATAAAAGAACTGGTCATTGATTTTAGGTAAAATGCAACACTCCTCCAACCTACTGTAATTTGCTACACTCCAATAAATTGTAAGTAACTACAAGTACTTGGGATATAGACAAAAGACTGTGATGGGTCAAATGGTATGACACCATATATAAAAAACACCAGAAGAAACCCTTTTAACTTATTAACTATATTAACACTAAATCACAAGTAATTTAATCTATAAGTAATTTCTTGAAAGTGTGTTAACTTGTACTGTCACACTTTTTGGTTTGGCAACATCAGTACTGTTAATTCTAATAGTGAAAGTAAGGGTTGGTGAGATGGAGTGTGCCTCTCAAATCCTGCATTTCGAATTTGCACTATATCGGGGAGATGCCTCCGTCTCCCCAGATGTTAAGGTACTGTAGCAGACTCCTGAAATTTTTCATCCCTGCTGAAATCTCTCTCTCAAAAGAAAAGAAGTCTGTTTTCTCCTGTAACAATAGTGTACCATCTTCTCTGTTGGTATGTTTCTCTTCTTCATTTATTGCTGTATCGGACTGTGTTGTAAAATAAATTTTTTTCCACAATAAAGTTTGAATAAAGCCATGGGACCTTCTTGATAATCTATTGCAGGTAGCAGGACATCAGTAGCTGTGCATTAGTAAAACACACAAGCTACAGAAGGTAATATTTAAATATTAACGAGGAGTGTTTTGGTTACAAATTCATGGAGGCATGCCATTAAAGGTCAAAGACCTACGCAATACTGCAACCAGACATACAGTTGTTAATTTCTGGAAAATACATTTCATATATTTGAAGGCCGAAGCTTAACTTACCAAATTTAAAGAGTTTACCTCCCCTCGAGGAGTGCAGTCTATTCTCTTTGTACCGGTAGCGCTAACTTTCATCAAGTATAACAACCATTTATGATTTGCTGCCTCTTTTGGCCACTGAACATTCAGAGAAGCACTGCCAAATGATTTCAGCGGCTTTCCCAAATTGATCACCTGTTAAAGAACAAAAAAAAAGGTTTCACGGATGTCTGACAACAGCAACAACAAAACAGTTTCTGCTTCTCACATGCAAGACAGTATGGTTACAACATTACCCAGTTCAAATAAAGATTCACCTTATTCACAAAAAGCATCACGCTAATTTTAGTGAAAGGAAGAGCAGAAGAGCTTCACGTATCCATAGAACATTAATATGAACTATATAATTAAAAAATAAGGACATTGGGAATACAGATTTGAATCAGTCCAATTCATAAGTACTGAGGTGTGGAATTCGCTGTTATGTCTCAGTTTCTCAGATGATGCAATATAAGAAGAATATAATATAAGACTATAAGAAGAAAACCAGGATATAGCTATAGTACTATAGGACTATAGCCTGTAGCTCCATTACGTAACTGCAGCACAAAAACCAAGAAACAAATTCAAGCCACATGAACATGAATCCATGAAGGAACTGTCCATCCACAGCCTCGGCATTTCATATTGAATCTCAAGCTAATTAAAAATCATTTAACAGCCTAATGGAGGGCAATTCTGTTGTGATTTACATTGCATCTTCAAGAACGCCTATACTGTATATGAAGATGGGTGCATTAGAATTTCTACATCTAAGAGCCACTTGAGACTTCATCACCTTGAGCTCTTGCTAAAGTCACCACAGAATTAATGAGGGGCAGAATGGGGCATACTTTGAGAGATACATGCTAAAGATGTGAATTAGATTAAATACTTACCCTGAATTCATAATCAACTAAACTCCCAATATCATCTTCCTTCCTCATGGCACTCTCTCCTTTCACAGTTCCTCCAAAGTAAACCTGGGAAGGCCGTGCCACACTAGTGGATAAAGTATAGGTCTTCTTAAAACAAGTACTTCATGAACCATCTGGCAAATCATTCAGTACAGGTGAACTGGTTTGGACCAGTGATTCAACATAGGAACTTAACAGAAAGAGCTGGAATTCATACCCACTGTCCTGTGATCATACAGAGTATGAAAAATTAAGTAGAATAACAAGTCTTATGTATTGTAGTCATTAAATAGTCCTGTATTGTTCTTTTGTACCATTAAATTTCACTATGCTTCAAAGACTTGCCAGCCAGAATCTGCTAAACTCCAATGCAATGCAGTGGAAATGCAAGATTGAATTGCATTCAATTCACTAGACCACCAAACCTGTTTGTATGGCTGTTTGCGCTCAGCCATACCTGAGTACAAACATTTAAAAGGAGGAACTAGAAGTCAATATAGTTTTAAGAAGTTCATAGAATCGGCGGGGAATGGAGCTTACCCAGAGACTGACAGGAGCAATGCTATTAATACTTTAGCATTTGCTTTTAGTTTAGGCAGGTTCTTCTGTTCACTTGCCCTGCAGGGTAAAGGACAGAATTATGTAATTTTAGTATAGATATAGTATGTCTTGTGTTCTACATCACCTTAACCTGCTCCTACGAAACATAATACTGTCCACACTGATTGTATTTTTTAAAAATAAACTACTGCATAATCGCATAATTCATTGAAGAAATTCCATTAATTCCATTCCAGTGTAGGTGTGAACAAAAAAAAATCTTTCTGGGAAATGGGAAATTTCTTTCTGGGAATCAGAACTAAAGGTAAGTTGTATGAAATTTATTTTGCAGTGTCAGTCCAAAGGCTAAAGTCGGCAAAAAACGTCTACAATAAGAAACAGAAGAAAGGAGATGATTAAACAACTTACGTTTCAAGCTGAAGGTCAATTTCAACTTGTGTGGTGTCCAAAGTAATACCCGAAGTGCTCAGAATTATGTAGAAAGTGACCTGAAAATATTTGCAGCATTTAACACAGAAAGATTAAACTACAGACAGTATATACACAATGCTCTCCCTAACAAACAATGGACATCTCCCATGTACAATTTTAGCATTGCACAGTACAATACAATCATCAATATTATTTCATGTTGCCCCTTTTCCTGAAAATGCTATTCTTGTATTGCTCTCAGATAGTAATCAGGGCTGAAATGCAGAGAATGCTTACAGAAATAGAAGGGAATAAAGTTTCAAGTTTTAAGGTTTGTGTTTACTACATGTGCATTTGGTTTATTATAAATGTCCTTGCCCCCCCCCAAAAAAAAACAATGCCATTAAAACTCACTTCTGATTTGCTTTTGAATGGATTTCCCAGGTCACAGTCTGCACGAGATCCATTTTGATTGGCTGTGCAGGTCACTTGCTTGTCCTGTAAGAAAAAAGGCAGTTTTTGCACTGCTGGAAAAGACACGCTCAGCAGCAGGTCGGTTATTACACTGAGCTTCAAGGGTTAAAGACTTCACTCACTGAAGGCGCATTCAGAGTCCGTGCAGCGGAGTAGGACAGTGTGTCAGGAAGCAGGGCCACAAGCTTGGCTTCATAGGCATCATCCCCATCTCTGTCACGTGAAGGCATGTTAGTCACCGTTACCTCCAGAGCAATATCTTCCTGATTACTGAGAGATATCACTGGGACCCCATTCTCCCTGGAAATAAAAAAGAAACGGATTGTTGTTTTTGCAAGTAGCCTCTTCTGGGCAACACGATCTTCAGGAGTCCCAGGTGAAACGAGATGGTAGTGAGGCAGCGAGCAGGAAACAAGAGAGAGAAAGGCACAGGCAGGCTGGAAGTTAGGTAAAGGCTGCAACAACGCTGGGTGAAGGCTGTCTGTGGAAACAGGCAGGGAGACTAACGGGGAAGGCGCTGCCAGGAAAATCAGGCAGCCGGGTTGCTGGTTTGAGTATTTAAGGCGCAAGTAAGCCGTAGCTTTCCAGTGATTCGAGCTCAATGTCTGAGCGGCAATCTAGTGGGGAATGGTACACTTAATCGGATGATTGACCTGTGGATTGACTGCGAAACCGAAACGCATTCAGTCTAACGGAGAGGCGGCCCGGCCTTGTTCACACGGGTCTGGGGGAAGGCGGTGCCCCTGTCCAAATGCTCTGGTCAACGCAGGACGCGAGCTGCACCCAGCCCAGGCATAACACATCAAATACCACAGTGCAACATTACATATTATACACCACAAGAAATAATGCATGTAAATGAGGTATTTTGCTAACATTAAAGGGAATATCATTAGCATTGTGAATACAACAGAAAATCTTGCATGTGTACCATACCACACTGTATGTCATATACTGTATATACATAACATACTTGTACGCTACAAGAAGATACATCTGGTAAACACTTACACAGGTAGTGGGTGAAATACATCGCGATTATGCTCTCTAGAACAGAATTTATACTTGAAATCCAAGTTACTCTGGCAGATATTATCCGTCCCACAGCCTTCCTTCACAAAGTTAACCTGAAACACAGTAGTTATGTCATTATTTCTGTTTGACATAATTTGTTTCCATTTTAATTTTGCTTAGAAGCCCCGTGAAGATCAAGATCTTTCTCAAAGACAAAACAGCAGGGTAAGGTGGTGTCAGAAAACGCTCTTCGGTGGTAAACAGATTGTCTGACGTCCTGCTTGGACTTTGTTTGATAGAACCTTCTACAACACAGCAGCAAATCCAATGATACTGGGTGATGAGTTAAATGAATTAAATGGGAGATGAATTTCTAAACCAGAAGACTGCCACCTTCCAGTCCAGCAACACCTCTTCTAGAAGAAAGCTTCTATTTTCCACAGAGTTGCTAACCTCACCCTCTACACTGGGTGCAAGGGGAAACAGACCATCCAGTGGAAATGCATGCAAACTACACACAGACAGGAACCATGCTAGTGTCCTGCCCTCCTTTCCTTAGTATGAATGAAAGGTCTGGATTTAATTGACTGTCATCATTGTGTATATCAAACTTTGATGAAATGCAGCCTGGAGTCTTTTATCACAAACAAGTAGGTTGGTTATCCCATTTGCCTAAAGCAACTCAATTGTAAATAGCTGGAACAACATACCTCTGAACGAGTTGGCAGTTCCGAACTTAGGACAGGAACCAGCTCTGCGAGAGTGCTTTGTCTTTTTCTCCGTTTGGCATTTTTGATTGCGACTGAAACCGCTATTGGAATGCCTCTCAGCTTGTCTGTTGTATCCTTGGGAAAAAAAGAAGATTTCATCACAAAATTCAAATATGACCAGCGGGAATATTATAACCTTACTTCAAGTCAGCAAAAGGAAACAGTAATACAGTAGTTAAATTCATTCAACTGGAAGTGGCTCAACGTCACTAAAAAAAGGGTAAAATGGGCTGTACCTGCAGCTTTCCTTCTGCTTGAATACACTTCTTCTGATTCTGCCCTCTTAGCTCTAGAGTTCCACTATACTGGTTGTCAGGATCCGTTGCCTTCCTTTCTGAAAATGATACTCTCGGTTGCAGATTAATTTTTCTTCTGTCTGAATCCGCCTCAAATGTAAAGTCCATAGCTGTCAGGGAAAAAAATAACACTGTCATGTTTCCACAGGCAGCTGGTTCAACTTAAAATCTAACCTATAAAATGAAGAACATACTCACTCAATCGAGGGTTGTAGTCTTTTGGATTTGCTGTATATTCAAAACAGGCTTTAACTGTTAAGCTGAAAGAAAATAAAAAAGGATTGAGTTTGTAACAATACAGAATGTCTCCAATGAAAATGAAGATAAAACCCTTGATATAATTTTCAAAGCTGCGCGATCCAAGAAAAAAAACGTTTTCCCTCGCTTTTTATTGGTAAATGCAGTGGTTTAAAATGACAAAGCTATTAAAATTTAAAATATGAAAGAGAGAAGTACATGTCTTTATTACTTAACAAAAGCTCAACACAAGTTTCAGATTCAACACTGAACAAAATGCTTGTGCAGAAGATACTGTAGTTGCACGAGTCTAAGCCTTCTAAAATTACATTTTAGTCATTATATTCTATTGTTTACTTTTTCTTCTGCCTGCCTGTAATGTCTTATTGCTGTGTTTGTCTACCACATCATCTTAAAAAGATTAAGACATCATCCTGGTCACACAACATGAGATTTTACTTTGAAGCATTTGTTACTGAAAACAGTGTTGTTAAACACAGTCTAATTGGTGCCCTTAATTAAAGTGTGAAAGAAATAAACACTCAAGAGGTTTCTAGATAGTTTTAATCATCCTAAAAACATCTGGCCATTCATTAGGATATTACTATGGATAAAATGCTCACATAAAGGCAAGAGTACACCCATAATTAACTTGACCATAGTGTTGTATAATTTGATTATTTATTGAAACAGATTATAAATCAGGAACCCTCAGGATTTTCAGTGGTAATAACAGTCTATAAACTAGCTTTTTTCAAAGATAAGAGAGACTGCAGGACTTCCACTGTACTAAAATGTCTTACCAAAAGCCTTTTCCATCAAGACACGGCGCAGGTTTTTTTAGGTCAATGTCCTTAGGCGTTATAGTAATTTCCTTTACAATGTTTACAACCGGCTTTGACCTAAAATTTAGGGAAATAAAGAAAAACTTTGATAACTCATCTTCACTTGAAAAATGTACATTAGTTATTATCAAAAAATGCATCAAATTACCTGTACACAAATACAGAATCTGAGAGAGAGCCAATGGCAATATCAGGATAGGAATTCCTATCTAAATCCATGTTCCCAGCCAAGGAATATCCAAATAATTTGATATTATGGTCTCTTCCCTCTAGGACCTAAAACCAAAGAAAACCTATATATTACAAAACGTGCGTATATAGAAATGCTCACACAAACCGCCAGTTTTAACGGAGAAGAATGTAAAGAAGAAAAAAAGAGACGTTATCAGATATGAGAGAACTAAAAATATTTAGTCAGTCTAAAATCCTGCAACAAAAGTTAAGACTATAGTGAAGCACTATTTGTCATTTGTGCTGTGTACTAATGAAATTCGCCTTTCAGATCAAAAGATTGCTAAGAGTTTACAATTAAGAGAATTTCAGCTTTTGTTTCTGGGTGTTACTTTGCATACATGTTTAGCCATATGAGAAAAATGTTATTTTTGTGTGTTCAGTGTACAGTTGAGCTTAATACGGTATTTAAAAAAGGGATGTGCTTGGCACCCCCTTGGTGTAAGTGGAGAAACTATCCTAGGTACCATTATGTAGCAGACATATTAGTCACCTAGCAACAACTCTCTACAGCTGACTGAATGAAAAATACCCAAGAACCACCTCACTACCAAAGTGAGACATTTTGAAAACAAACCTGGGCTGGCTTGGTGGTGATACCACTCTTCGATCCGTGGTAAATATAAACCTTCCCTGAACCTGCGTCATCGTAAGGCGCACCAACAGCAATATCTGGGGAAAAGATCCAGCAATTCAGATTATCATGAAAGCTGATGCTTTTTCCAATATTTCCCCACTTGCAGAGGCTGGTCAGAAAGGACCGAAGTGATGTTTATGCTGAAAGACAAGGACTGGAGATGAAAACCCACCCTGAAACCCATCCAAGTTAATATCTCCGATGTTTTCAACTGCCAGCCCAAACATGGAATCTTTGGTTCCGTTGAGTTGAATGGGTGTGATTTGGTCCCATTTGCCATTCTTGTTGATGTAAACGTACACTGCTCCACCAGTTTCACCATCTTTGACAAAATACTGTGGGGCACCTACAACAATATCTTGCCAGCTAAAAAAACAGAACACCAAGCATTACACAAAAAAAAAAATAAAGCATTGCACAATGAGATAATTCAATAGGAATAGACAACTTTAACGGTTTAAAGGTCACTCATGGACAAAGGATTTCATCAAAACTTCCAGAAAATCCAGGCTGGCTCCTCCAGCTGACATTTCACTAAGAGGTTGACAAAATAAGGAATTCATAATGAGGTTTGCGATAATGGATTCCAAATCTTTATCTTAGTGGACATCACCCTCAAGGTTTGGTATTAATCAGATTATATTATGCATGGCCTTAGCTACATCCTAATTAAAAGAGTGCCAGTGGAACAGAAATACTTGTCAGAATGCAATCAATTCAGTAGCAACCAAGAATAAAAACAGAATCACACAACATACCCATCTGAATTAAGGTCAACCACGGCTACATCGTAGCCAAAGGACGATGCCAAGCCTGGGCCTTCTAGAACAAATTCTTTATTCAGGACCCTAGATTCGGTCCCGCCGGTCTTCAGCAAGACAACAGCTCCACTGTGTTTGGCTCTTGGTGCGCCAGACACAATTGTCAGTTGACCCTTTTGGATAAGGTTGTGTCCAGAGTCCAGAGAGAATCCTACAAACGTCAAGAGAAACAAATCAAACTCAATCCTGGGTGTGGCACTACCAGTGTGATGAAATGTAAAGATGAGGCCTTAAGTACTATTCTACATAAATAAAACTACACCTAACAAACTAATACCTCCCACCTCCTTAATTGAAATTTAAACAGGTTAGGCTCTTTTTTCAGATGATATTTTCACAACCCCCACAACCCACATCCCCAGATGTAGAGGGATGGATCCAAGACAGTCTATGACTCATGCACAAAATCTTTTCCCTTTAATAGGCAATGAATACATACAGGAAACAAACATACACAAAGTGCAGATCATACATACAGAGGTATTGTGCATGCAACACACCTTGATGGGGATTATATTATAAAAATAATAATTTATAATATTTATAATTTATAATTATAATTATAATCCGCTCTGTTTATTTTAATTGATGGGAATACATCACAAAAAGTGTCAGGCAATGAAACCAATGGATAGCCCATGGTAAATAAAGGCATGCAGATCTGCATTCGAATGGAAATTATACACATGGCGATGCTGTGGCACTGAAAACCAGATGTAAAGACAATGGGCTGGAGAGCACAATTTAGTCACTGTAGATGTCACAAACCTAAGTAGCTATTGGCCATCACATCTACAGCTTTTCCCACGTTTACCTGTGAAGGAAGTGACTTATACACAAACTGATCAGGATCAGCAGCAGACAAAGCCGTCATAAAAAGCACACCTGAACACACAAAATAACATTTTTTTTTCCCTTGAAGATTAAAAAAGGCACAAGGGAGGGAGAACAGTTGTACGTCTTCGACGCACGCACTCAAAAACCCGAAATGGGTCAAAATCAAACTATGCTGGGTAAATCTCCAGGTTCAGTGCACAAACATGCCTGACAATCAGTTTCAAAACCCTGCCCCCTGCAGTCAACCCCCTGCTTTTCATTCATACTACCCACCTAAGTAACTGTTATCTGGTACAGGCACAAGGTTTGCATCAAACTGAGTTTCATCACCGACTTCATATGGGCCATCTTCATATATCCCCAGGTCCACCAGAGTACTGTTCTTTTGCTCTACTCGTACAATCCCTGGAGTGATGGAGGTGACGGATCATGTGTTGAAGATGGCAGTTGGAGAAAACATGAGTTCAAGAAAAAAAAAGTGGATGAGAAGCCCTTAGAAATAAACCTAAATGTGTGGAAAATCAAAAGGAGGTAAATGTGAACTATTCCTTTGAAGATTCAGTATCAATTGATAAGGCAATTTCAAAAGGGAAATGACACTGAAACTGATTAGCTATGCCAAAAAAAAAACAAAGGGAAAGATGAAAACGGTCCTTGAAAGATTATGTGGGGTTACTACAATACTGCTCGCAACCTCTAGAGGTCAGCAAAGTCCAACATAAAAAAATGAAATGACAATGAAGTGGTCGTCGTGCTGCACAACATTTTTAAAGGTTGTGATGGTTGATTGATATTGTGTTGTTATTAATGCTCCGATTTGTACACTTTATGATTTCAAATTCCGATATGATATTCTAACTCAAAACAGGCAAATTTTGGGTGTGATTCTCCTTTCCTTTCTTTCATAACAAGTGTATTCCTTCAGTAAGACATAATGTGGCGCTCCTACCCTTCCAGTTGTAGGCGCCAGGTGCACCAAATACAACATAGTGATAATCCTTTGTGAAGGTCGCAGACAAGCCTTGCTGGCAGGAGCCAAATCTCTCGTGGCCTCGTGTTCGGCCCTCACAGAACTTCCAGTTGCCCCCGTCCTCCTCTGAACCTTCATTGATTTGGAGGTTTTCACTCAGAACGTAGCAGCGGCCAGTAATGTCGCGGGACTCCTGCGCCGAGCCCACAAACATTCGCCTCTGATACCGATGAGCACAGGTCTAGAAATACAGGTCCGTCAAATCACGTCAGTGTTCACCCTCCGCTCGAAGCTATTTTTTTTACTGAATATCTGGCACTGTAACTTAAAATAGCTACTTTAATCTGGAGTTCGCATTGATAGGTACACACAGTATAGTAGGCAAGCTTTAATTTGACACAATATTAGTGACAATTACTTCACTAAGATAAAATGCTTTCGTGTCAAAAAGGCTGCCTAAAAAGTAGACTAGGATGAAACTACCTTCACCAACCAGTGCCTCCTATTTAATCTGATACAGTGAAACATGATACAGTGTGACCATCTTTTGAGCCTACAGGGTCTCGACAGGACTCACCACAATCTTGCCTCCTGGTCCCTGACTTTGGACCGTCACCCCCATCCACTGGTTTTCCTTGCTTTCACTTGATAAATCAGCTACAGGTACAGGTTTCGCAGAAGATTTAAGAAAAAGAAGCAAAAAGTCACACGTGACTCACTGTAAACTCTAGTGCATGCAGACTTGCAGGTGAAATGTGCACGCTCACAATTCATAGCAAATTATTACAGCTTGAATACAAGTCTATCTTGTAATAACAATCTGTTCTAACACAAGACAGTAACAAAATCGATACAACACGGAAGACAAAACAATCTCGATAAGTGAATGACTCTTTTGTGTCATAAGAAAATAGGCTCTTTCTGAGACTCAAAGAGTTTATTCCAGACATAATAACAACATAATTGCTGACTATAAAAGCATGACACCGTTCAGAGGTGAATGTTCTGTAGCTGACTGTTAAAAGTTTTTAGCTGGTTCAAGAGAAGAAAAGGGACCTTCCAAAACACTTTTATAAGTATCCAAAGGACAAAACGAATCTCCCAAACTGGAATTGTCTCCAGTGTGTGAGGCACTGGGGAAGAACAGTGCAATTAAAGCTTTCCTTCATTTAACACAGTGCCATTCATTGACTGTAAGGGGAAAGGCTCACAATATTGGAGTCAAACAGCTGTAACCAAGTATGGTTTTGTCACAGTTCCAACTGTAGGACCTTCCATTGATTAAAAAGTCAATAAGGCAGGGAGCCTGTTACAGTCTGGGCTAATCACAAGCAGTGGTCTGATAAACTGCAACTTCTTCTTTCAGACACGCCCTACTTTATGTGCCAATAACCATCTCTGCAAATAGGGTGTCCACTTCTTCGATTCAATTCTATGATCTTACAGGCATACTTTATTGCAATATCTCCCTTTTCAACTCTCCTAAAAAAGCCCAGGAAACACTTACCTTCATTGTCAAACTCAATACGTTTACAGTCGCCCAGCTGTGGCGAAATCTCACAGCTGTACAAGCCTCCTGTTACGTTGGCTTTCTGATTTTTCAAAGCTTTGGCCCGAGGAGATCCGACAAGCAATCTGCAAAAATAAAACAGAGGAATCATAACATCAATCTGATAACAGGGAAAAAACAATCTGTTGAGATTCGGCATTTCTGAGCTTCTGTCAAAGACAACAGGGAGAACTAAAGTAAGGCAAGAGATTTGTCCGATGTATATTTTGCTTCATATGTATGAGGAATGTAATTGTCCGTCCATTGTTTTTATTTTAGAGAACAGATAAAACCATTTTAAATACAGATGACATTACACAACAATCCTTTTATAATACACATTTACTAATACACATCACACATCAAAATGTAGTCTATTCTTATCTGTTCTCTTAATATTTTACAATTATTTTACTTCTTACCAAACTATATACATTTAAAATAAGGAAGATACACATGTTTGTAATGATTTATGCAGAGGGCAAAAAATATGTAGATACACATACTTAATTCTAGTTTCAGTTATTCTGTATCTCAACAAATTCAGACTTTAAAGGCTTTATGTACTTAACCTACTTCATAAAATTCATTAATTAATTCAATCCAAGCATTCATTGTTGGTAAATCCAGGAGAAGCCACCATCTATCTGTTTTCTAACAGCATTATCCAATACTGGGAGGTGGGAGAGCTGGAGCCTATCCCAGCAAGCAACAGGTTCAAGGTAGGATATGCCCTGGATGGGACCAGTCCACATCAGAGCACATTCTGTATGGACACAAACACACACACTCTCACTTCAGGGCCAGTTTTCCCAGAAGCCAATTAACCTATCAGCATGTTTCCGGACTGTGGGAGGAAACCCACACAAACATGGGGAGAACATACAAACTCCCAGGAATTGAACCACAAGAGCCATTGCTGCAAAAGCAATATTATTACTCATTAAATTCAGATGTGCTCTGTTAAGAATTAGAGACTGGATATGATAGTGGGTTGTTTCATAAATTACTAATCAACACAAAAGAGCTACCCGAAGCAATTGTGAGGAATTTGGTGGCGCCACCTATCTGTAGATGCCTATTAAGAACAAGAAAAAATCGTTCCCTGCTTTCTTTAATATAGGTATTAAAACACAAAACCTGAGGTGTGATATTAGACTAGTGACATTTTATAAAAATACCTTATCCCTTTTTAAATTTAGCAATAGTCAATTTAATTGAGGAAAGAATACTGCTTAGTACTGGATACAATGAAGAACAAATGCCATTCTTAAAAGCAGGGTATCATAAATAAACAGAAATATCCACATCTTACCCAAGGAGGACCAGATCAAATAAATCTGAAATGATCTTCTGAAAACACATATTGTAGCTGACACAAAGACTGCGACAGCTTGTTGTTCCCCTTTAAGTCCAGACAACAGCTATTTAAGTTATAAACTCAAACTGTGAGCAAGAAAACATAACAGACAAGGGTAACTTCCTAGTGGTTTGAACGAGAAGCAAATTAAGCATTTGCTATACAGATGAGTTGTCTTGATCCACAGTATTATTAGATAATGTATGTGTGTGTGCACTGAAAAAGTATTCAGATACGCACGGAGAATTCATACAACGTACACAAAGTACCCTCACAAGTTTGAACAATGAAGTTTAAAAATGAAGCTATTGATGAACTTGTTGAAAGCTTAATTCATTGTGTATTCTGTGTATTATTTACAGGGCTGTCTTGTCAGATGACTTTAACATGAATCATTGCAAGTTCAAAAGCCTTGCATAACCTTATCGAGGAATAAAGAATGAAACACTTTTGCTCTGTGCTAAAACTAAATGGAATTTTACTGCAAATTAAACTGTTTGCCTGCTCTACCCATTAACAAGGGTCCATTTAAGGATGCCAGTGGAATCATTCTAGTCATGTTTTCTCAGTGGCTTCTTCATGGGCTCCTCTGAAGCAAAGAAAAACATTTAATAGGTACCAGGCCTACTGGGAACTTAATTAAATGCTAGGGCATTTAATATTCATTTTTTACAGTCATTTCTAAATACGTATACTTACATAATTTCTTTGGAATCACTTAATGATAGTTATTCAAATTGCATGTCTACTAAATATGATATCATTGAAGTCATTTGATTCTGTAAAATAACAGAGTATCCTCAGAAAACCTTTATGTTTACTAAAAACTCTTATCCTCACCAGGTTACTATAAGTTTACTATATCCTCACCAGGACAGGGAATGCTATAATTTCTTGGAAAACAAAAGGCCCAGAACATTAGGTTTAACGTGAGAAAATGCCACAGTACAAACTGTACCTTTCAATACCATAAACTTAGGTTGCATTACACATGTGCAAGTAAACATGACCTCTCTCTGTTTTTCAAAATATGAGATCATTCAACTGAAAAAAAAATCCTTGCAGCTTCTGTTGTGCAGCTGTGAGGTATCAATAATTTATGTATTGTGTCTGCCACATGCAGACAAAGGCATTTATTTATGATGTACAAAATACACTTAGGCAGACGGTACTGGCGGCACTCAAAAGAATAGATAGGTGGACACAGTACATGAAAAACAAAAACATAAACATGAATGGGTTTTTCTATTAAAGGAGGCAGTTGTCTTGCAGAACTAAATTATTGGTCAGATGACAAACTGCATTGAAAAAAACTCAGTTACTACATTTTCCCCAAAGAAACTATGGAAAGTAAAAGTTTGGACTGTTTTATTACTATTGTTTTACTTTATTACATACTCTTGAGACATCCTTGGGGTTATCATTTATATTTAACGTTTGTGGCATACTGATCTTGGAGAGCTGTGGATTGACTAGTTGGAGGGGCCATCGTGGTGTAGAATTTTGAACACTGATGGCTGAAACAGCTTCAATGCTCCGATTAAGGTTTTGCGGCCAAAACGTAGACTGTGTACGTCTTACTTAATTTCTACTTAGTTATGTTTGGAGGATTTTCTCTTTCAGGCCTCACAATAGTGACATTTATTGAAATACTGAGGACAAAAGTTGTGCATTTTGTTCAATTACTCAGCCCCGAAAAAATTCCTAAGAAAAATAGATGCCATTGTGCAAGACCTGCACGAGTTCTTTAGAATACAAGGTCCTTATCTCAGGTTACGTTCGGCTGCTTCAGCGATATCATTCATTCTGACCCACTGAAGAATTTCGCCACTCAAGCATTTTCCTTTGGCAGGCCCTGCATACAGTTACCACGTGCTGCCCTTCAGAAGCCTGAGGAGACACTGCTGCAATGTTGCGCTGCTGTTTGACTAAGCATTTGGCTGAAAATGAATTTTTGACATGCAAGATAGGTCCCTTGGGTCAAAAATTCCACTGCAACCTGCAGCCTGTTGGACTCAACCACCTCTTCAATTCCTGTCAATCGCTGGGAAAATAGACGATGGAAGCTTTGCAGATCCATTTGTGCTATAAAACTCCCAAACCTCTATAAAATAAAAACGTCCTTCTGTGTTTAAGATATTTTGTCTTTTGATTATCAGTAAATCTGATTCTCTAAGTATTTAACATAACTTAGATTTTAGGAAATTAAATGTTTAAGAAAATCTAATTAATATGCATCTGTGTGACTGTGTGGAGTACCAATGCTGGTAGGATCTCTGTATTACTTTTCAGTGCAGATTTAAATCTTACTTCTCTTTGTTTGCAGGTGATAGCAACTGATTCTGATATCTGAATGATGTCTTCCTGTGAACACTAGCTTCTCTGTTATAATAATTTAGGAAAACATCATAAGATGTACATTATATAAAACCAGATAGAAATTAGCTGAAAATTTCTATTACAGTCACATTGTAAGAACCTTAAAGGCACAAATGGAAAATAAGACCAACATTTTTTCCTTCTAATTAGTTGAAAACTGATCAGGCCCCTGCATGTTATATACTGTATGGGGTTCTTTATAAGCAGTACTGAAGTACTTGTACTGCAGTCATGGAAATAATGCACACAATGTGGAGATCATGGGCGTAGTATGCTGATTAATGCTGTAATCACTGCAGACAATTTAGGTTGTTAGGCTTCATATAAAAAACTCATCATCCAACCAGATCCAAAGGATTTTAAGTTCTGAATCTGAACCATATTTCTGTGCCAATAGTCCTGGGAGCATTTGGCCTATGTCTTAAAGGTAACTACAGAAATGCAAAGCTATAGCAACATGACAGCTTCTAACCTTTAGTGTGTTCTCAGGATATGAATATGATTAAGAACACATAAGATAAAGCAAACATATCAGCTGTGCATGTAGGATGACCACTAGTGTTACACAAACCACTGACCACCTACAAGAGCTACATTGAAAGACAGCAGAAGCTCCCTGCAAGCGATGTACAGTTGAATAACTTAACAACCTACACAAAGGCAATTATATAGTATTAAATGATACCCTGAAATAAATAAATGAAGGTGGAATATTGCTGAGACCACTTTTGTATGACTCTACTCGCACCCCCAACCAGCAAAATAAACTTCATGTAAAATGTTGCCGTTTCCATGTGGACCTTTTGCCCAGATCAAGTATCAGAGGTCTCAACGCAAGAGGTGCTCCACACAGAAGGCAACTCCACGTCAATAGATAGATACTTTATTGATCCCGTGAGGGAAATTGCAGAATCACATGTAGGTATTATACAGTGACCGAGTCTGTTCGGTTCTGCATTCCGATACCGGTTCTTGTACTGGACTGATTTTGAACCGCTTTCTGCCAAAATGAGCAAGGCCAGAAGCTGTCACGATCGTAAACCCCTCCTCTTAAGGACTCTCCAGCCCTTCCTTGTTCAGTACTCATTCCCTGCACCTGCCTCCTGTTCCTGCCCCCTGTCCTATAAAAGCCAGGCGCTCACTCTGTTCCGGGCTCTGCATTGGTTCCTGTACCAGGTGAGTCCGGGACCTGGAGCGCCTGGTCCCGTCAAGTTTTTAAGTTCCTGTTCCTGCCGGTTCCGACCCGGTTCCAGTTTTAATTCTGTTTATCTTGGATGGACCACCCGGCTCTGGACTTTTGCCTTCTCTCGGATTCCCCATTGGACTCAGTTTTGGACTGTTTGCCTCGGTCACACCTTCCCCGAACACCAGCGCGCCATGGACATGCCCCCTGTTTTCATTCCCGTCTCCCGCATGCTTTTTTCCCCGCGTTTTCCTCACTCTACCCCGGATTGTGTCATCTGCATAGGGTCCGGAGAGAACACTTCGTGACACAAGCGTGACTCTTGCAAAAAAGCAAAGCAGAGTCAGAGGTCTAACAGAGTGCTGCCAGTTTGATGAATGTGCACACTTCAAGCACAAGGTGCTCAGAATATTATAATATGCAAAATCAGAGCATGGGCTGTGAACTTGGACTATACTAGATGTTAGTGTGGAACTAGTGGTTCACCGTCCTCTGAAAGGCGGTTTGCATTCTTTGAAAAAACTACAACATGCTCCACAGCAATACAGCTGCGTTACTAAGTCAGCCACCTTTAAAAGCATCCTGTTATTCTAGACCATTTCTTTCCAGTCCTTTATTTATAATCCCTTGCATTTGTAGAGCGATTTTCATCCCATATGAACTCAAGCACTTGACCCTAAGGAGCAGACCCACATCACCTACTACTGAAGTGGAGCACCCACCTGGGTGGCACACAGCAGCAAATCTGTTCTGTTCTAGTACCCCCACAGCACAGGAAATCAGTGGGGATTCACCAATTTAAATATGGGGAAATATAGGCAGGCCAGATTGTACCAAGCCATTGATTGCTAAGGGATCTTCAATAACCAAGGTACGATGTCAGTTTAATGTCTCATCTGATTGACTGCACATCCTACAGTGCTCCCTGTCATCCTACTCAGACATCAGTGTGGAGCTGAATTCCAGGAGGGAACAGTGCTACCTACTGATCCACCAGCGTCTGGTTGCCACAGGACTGACCAGGCTTAACCTTAGCTTATGAGATCTGTAAAGATCAGGTGGTAACTGCAGGTATATTTATTGAGAGGTAAAAATATCGTGGACACTTTCCATAAAACATACGTAAGTGGCCAAAAGCTTGCAATAACATTCCAGGGAACAAAATACGAAACGGAAAAAAATCAAACCAGAAACACTTGAACACAATTTAATATAATGGTAAGCTTCACTCTGGAAGACATGCATAGCATAGATAATTACAGTGACCATTTGGCCAATAATGAAACCTACTGTATGTACAAAAGGTGACAATTCCTTGTTGTTCTTAAGATGAATCTCATGACGTAGAAAACAACTGGTTTATTTAGATGAAGTTAGATAATCCCGCTGGAGCCTCCAATAATGCAAGTTACTGCAAGTTGTTCTCAAAGAAGTTGCAGAAACAGAAACTAGTTGAAGGAATTAAGAAATCCTCCCTAAAGGGAAGCAAACGGTAAATAAAAAATACGTAATATATTTGATAAGATATCCTTATCGAAGTGGTTGAAAAAACAATCTGCACTGAAAACACTGTGGGCAGAGTGTTTTTAAATGTTTTTTTTGGGTAAAACATAATATTGTCATGTTTAATTGAGAAAGAACATGTTTATGTACCACAGCCTTTAAAAATCTAGTTTCTCAATCAAGGTTTCATGCATATTCATTTGCAACCATCTTGGTCTACAAGTACATGTAGCCATTTTATACTCTTTTATGTACAGACAAAAGTTAGGGAACTCCATTTACTACAGCGCTAGTATATACATGATGAAAAATAGTACAATTCCCACTACTTTTCTTGCCTTTTTTGCAGTTAAAATAAAAACAATACCCACCAAACTCAGCCATCTCACAGAAAAGCCTAAATTAGGCTATAACATATTAAAAAACTATTGCAAGCACAGTAAATAAAAATAGGAGCTCGTATCATGTCATTGTCAGTGTCTAAGAACCGCACTGTGGCGTTGACAGGATTTTATCCTTTATATGAAACAGATTGAAATATGAGACATGATTGAACATGAGACATGATTGAGACATGAACCTTACACTGTAAGGTTCATAGCTAGAACACTGAAATAAGATTATCTACCGTTTGGATTCAAGACAATTCACGCCTCGATCGGATTAGAAAATCTAAAACCATCAGGGATCACAGCTGCTCTTACCCCCCCACTCCGTCAATAAAGACTTTCAATGATGCAGCACTCTAAGCACACCTTGTTCCTAAAGCCTTAAAAATTCAATGGCATTTCAATGGCCTGAATAATGCAAAGATCCCTCTGGATTGAGGATAAATGGACAGAGATCCACAGGGAAGTTGGAGAATACCCAGCCATTGTGGAGACGGGAGAGTTCTTCGAAGAAACTGCGCTCAAATACATGATGAAACCCATCGCTCAGCTGTAGATCTGCTATTGATCCCCAGGCACGTGCTGAGAGAACCTTTCATTTAGCAAATGAGGACTCCTCAGAGGACAGAAATCATAAAACGCCACAAGAACAATCCCGGACCAAAATGCAAATCGATGTGTACTGTATGGCCTTTCAGAATAACTGGATTACAGCATTCACTGTGTATTCCAAAATTACAGTGATATACATGTACAGTATATTCATATACGTATTCTTAAGAGTTCATTCCTTGATCTTACAATTACTGCTAACACAAGTATAAAATTTCTTGGCAGAAAATAATACATTACCAATATTTTGTATTAGTAATAATAATAATAAGAAGAAGAATTGGAATATAAAGAACAAGAATCGTATGGTCACTAAAATAAAAGACCTAGATATACTTCATCACACTTGGATTTGAAGCTTCTCTTTTTTTTAAATTATGTGTCCACAACCCTAAAAAAACTAGACGATTTCAAAGTTAAGTCATGAACAGTGTACTTAAAAAATGTAGTACGGTGCATATCAGAGACTATCTTCATCTCAACATCCCCCACGGGCTACTCCAAGGATGTCTGCAGAATTTAGCAAGTTCCTGAGGGATAACATTGTTGTTTACATGCAACAGTTCAGCTTTCAGATTCAAAGTCTGCAGGACATTTGAAAACAGGGTTTCCATTATTTAGAAAATTAAATGTGCCATTTCAGCTGAAAGCTAGGCGCTCTTGATCTGCTTCACAGTTTAACTCTATTCAGCCGTCATAACTGGGCTCTGTGTGCGCGTAATTCGTAATTGCAAATATCCAAAATATTTCATGAAGGTGCCTTCATCAGAATCTTCAAGGGGTGAGATCTTAAACGTCAAGGTAATAGGAGATGATTAGTGCATTAAAGCCACAGAATTTTTAAATCTCTGAAATAAATCTTTTAAAGCAATTTTCTTTGCAATTATATGAAGGAGGTTTTTCAGCAGACAGATCACAATGCAGCGCAGTACTGGATTGAATCGTATTTACAAGAGGGGGCTGATTTCAGAGAAAGGACTCCCCCATAAAGCCAATGAGAATCAACTCTAAATTCCAGGCTTGACTCAACCTGACTTATTATTAGATAAGGAAGCATAAGATCAGAGGAATGTTTCACCGAAGAACAGGAACTCAGACGTACACTCACCAATTAGTATATAAGCAGTTTATTTCAAGACATTAGCCTCAACTCTCAAAAGTTAATTTTCTTAGAATGCCCACACATATCAAAGTCCAGTTCTCAGGAAAGGCTTGCAGGAATCATATGTGTACTTTGCTCTGCAAAATCTGAAGAGTTCACAAATGGCATGCACTGCACTTGTAGCCCAACAATCCAAGAAGCCAAGCTTTTTATTGGTACAATGAGGGAAAATATGATCTTTTTGGAAATTATGGAAGAGTCCATTTGTTCAAGTGACAATTTCATCTCCTAATATAAAAACTGGCTACTACTGCTCAGAATGAAATGTCATCTGACTAATCAAATTCAGATGCTATCTCATTTGTTTTTCCAGTATGAAACTCTGCTTAAAAATATTTTTTTTTCCTGCAGTAACAAAACAACTAGCAAACCAATACATTGAAAGATGGTCATTTGTACGATGTAATAAACATCACTCATATCGTTTATATGATTCATCTACATTTAATATGTTTAATCAAATGAGGTAACCCATAAGTGTCATTTCCTGAGCTGTGAGACAAACTGGTTTCCTTAACAAGTCAACAGAAGTTCAAGAACAGCATCTTCTGATGTTGTGCGCAGCTAAGACATCTGCGATTTTCTCAATAAATCATCCACCTTTGCCTAACTGCCTTCAGAGCTCTCTAGAAAATTACAACTTGCTAAACAAAAAAATAAAACGCCAGATGTAAACCAACTGGTGAATGACAGCAACGGGTAAACTACTTTGCGCTAATTTCATAAAATCAAAACGCCTGCAACTGGCAAGGAGAAAATACCATTACAGGTTCACAGGGAATATTTTTCAGTAGATCTTGAGCAGCAATAGTCTAGCTGATGTGCACAAGTTACATGGTTTAAATTACCGGGTAGCTTGTACTGAATTAGAGCCCTTATGGAAGTTGGCTGTGAACCGTACTTCCAGATGTGGTCCATTTCCCAACAGCTGTGTGTTCAGAGCCCAGAGAACACCTACAGCTGTTTTAACTTTGTCAGCTTACAAAACCAAGGCTCTCTTATTGGTCTGTGGTTGGTAAGCCACCAGGCCATTCCACTAAGAAATCAAATCCAAAGGTTTGAGGAAAATGAATTTCCTCACTGTGATACTATAGAAGCTGTGTATCTGGGGTTGTATCATGGCTCTTGGACTGCTATACCCCAGGTTAAGCAAACTTTATACCATGCTCTTGCAGAATAATTTGCAGAAAACAAAGGACTTGTCCGTTACCCACACTGTCTTGGATGCAAACACAAAGGTTACATACAGTATGAAGGTCCTGAGCTGTAAAAACATCAGGTGCACACTTTGATGCCACACACAATTGATACCTGTGACGACCTTTTACCAGAGGTACTGTAGTTAGGTCACTATATGGCCAAAGTCAGACTGTCATTACAGCAGCTGTCAAATAGTTGGGTGATAGAGTTAGTCAGATCCTACATTAAGGTAACTAAGGGCCACCGCCTGGAGAAGGTCTTTTATGACTACAGCACACGTAAGGTGGCAGTTCTTCTTGGCTGGGCATGAATCTAAACATACTGCTTGTGAACATGGAAAATTGGACCATGTTTTCATCAATGGCCTCTTGAATGCTGCCTGTTACAACACTAGTCTACAAACACAGCCTCCTAACACTCTGACATCATTTCGATCGCAAAACCAAAATGACCATAATGTGAGAAAGAGAAAAATAAGAATATAGCATCGGATCTATAATACTGTACTTCACAGAGTCATGGCTAGAGTTACCTGTGTGAGCATCTAGACATGAAACTTACAAATTCAGAGCAGTTGAAAAACACGCTCCTCCATATATGATAAAACCTGGACCAATGCATTAGAAACTGACTGACACTGTGCCTAATCACTTCCAACCATTATACACATGCTAACACACCTAAAATCTAGTACAAATAGATGAGCTGTGAAACCAATATGGTTCTGCCAATATTTCATGAGTGCTTAGATGTTTCAATAATATTTCAACTTTTATTGCCCAAAAAATAGGTACATGTGAAGATTCCCTCACACTCAGACTTCAGCTTTATTTTTGGTTTCTAAGCTAAAGTACACAGACAAACTTACTTGACAATAAATTCACAGTAAAGACAGATAATTTAACAATTCAACGCCATGTAGCCTGTTCAGAGTTTACAATCTAAGGCGAGAAGAACATCATGTAGGCTAGCAGGCTCAGCAGACGTCTTCACCGTCTTTCTGCTCAGGAAACTGAATCAATGAAAGGAAGGAAACTAAAGCGATGAGAGCTACAGCTATTCTGACACACAAAGAAAACACAATGACATAGTGCCATGGGCCTTAAGACTGGTAAAACAATCAGGATTATCAGTTACGGATCTCACATTTATCATTACAGGAATTACTTCTGCATTTTCACTCGCACAGAGCGCTCTCCAAATCTAAAAAAAACCCCAGTCAGTTCAGTAAGATGTTTCGGAAAATGCTAAAAACACATTTCCTTTGCTGTGAGCTGATGTAAGTGAACATCAGAGCACACTATGTGTGCTCTCTGCTGAATGTGTCGCCCACTGTACTATCGTAATTCAGGTTAAGGGAAACTCTGTTGAAACGCACATGTAGAACATATGGCATCTAACACAAAGCTGCTTTAGACTTCCAACACAGTATTTTATGGTTTTCTTTAAAACCTCATTTTTTAACATGGCTTTTGGAATGCAACAAGTCTTGCATAGGTTAGAAGGTACAGTAGAGGTTATTTTGTTCTTAATTACACAAGGTATATGAAACTCCTAACAAACCTTTTGTGGGTTTGTAGGAAGTGTCTAACAATGCCGTGACCAATTCACGAGACGTAATCTGGAACTGTCCTGAGACCTGAGTTTCATTTTCAGCCTCTTCTTCATCATCACATGCACCCAAACAATACCTCACTACATCTTTCCCAACCACCTGACCAGTGTCCTGGTTAACCTGGAGCCACTCTGACACTCCAGAGAAAATAAATGGATTCAGCAGTCCCAATATTTAATTAGTCATTTGCACTGCACCCCACAAAGAATGACATTGTTATTTTCTCTTTTAAGTCGCAAGGCAGTTAAAAAATCAGGAGGGGTATTCAACGTTTTCTGCTCCATTAAGTTATCACTTGGCAATTGCTGTTGTGCAGCTATATGGAACTAAAAGAAAGACAATGCCATTTTTTAAACATAAAAAGGATGTTGAGGTACTGCATCCCTTTGATATAACCAGGAAATTTCACATGCCAGCAAAAATCCCTGCTTTGTGAGACAGTGATTTAATGCTTTAGTTTTAGACATCTTGGTTCCATCTTTTAAGTTCTTTAGCCTTCTTAAGATGCATTGCAGTGAACATAAAAGATTCCACAGCATACCTGGGAAACAACAGACATTCTCCCCATACGTTTCACATTATAGCAGTGATAGAAACCATGATCTAAGCAACCCTCTGGCAATGCTACCTGACATAGTTTCTCAAATCAAAGGAAAGAAAAAAAATGTAATGTGTGGCCATTCCACTCTCAAAGACTTAGCACATCAACAGCACTTGTGATTTGTCTGGTTTCTGTTCCTTAAACATAATAAATGATTCTCAATTCAACCTGCCCAATACTGTATCTTTCACTCTTGCTCCACAAATTCAAGTCATCCCACAAACAATACAACCCAGTAAAATGAACTAATTATTTTTAAACAAAGTTATTGTGAATTGTGTCAATTGCATAGTTCTAATATTTGTCAAGTTATCCGGAGCCTAGTTACATGAAAATATTGCAGGACCTCCTGAAGCTAGCACTTATGAATGTTGAGTGTAATATGTTAACTATTAAGCAAATCAGAAACTAACAAGCCTCAGGAGTTCCCTTTCTAAAAATCAAGAGGTGACGTCCGAAGATGTGAGTTGGTGCTATCAGGACAGGGACGTGTATTTAGGCTCCAAAATGACAGGCACATATTTCAACTTTGGTGCCTCACGGCACTGGGGCGGACCCTTGGTTCAATTCTTCCTGTGTGGAGTGTGTATGCTCTCCCCGTGTTTGCATGGGTGTCCTCCCACAGTCCAAAGACATACTGGTAAGCTTATTGGCAACTGGGGAAATTGGATCTGGTGTGGTGAGTGTGTGTTTGTGTCTCTGTGCCCTGCAATGCACTGGTGTCCTTTCAGGCTGTATTTTGATTTGTGCCCAGCACCCCTGCGACCTTGTACTGGATAAAGTCGTTTAGAAATCAGAGGGGATGCAACGATTTATCATTTTAACTTGGCCTACAGAATGCAAAGTTTGGGAGAATGATGAAATCACGTGGTGACACTAACCAGTAAGCAAAGGTATTTAACATTACGCAGATGGGTGTATATAAACCCTAAGCCTTGTTGGTCTAATAATTCATCAGTCTACAGATCAGAGGTAAAAATGTACATTAGTAGGTACAGTGGATTGACTGCAACAATAACAGAAGACATGCTAAAATACAGCTCTCAGAGTGCAAGAAAATGTGCTTGTTGGAACAGGAGAGCAAAAAAAACATTGTCTCATTGGGTATATACCACAGCTTGCCTCATCTAACCCGTTCTGGGTTAAATAAACTGATATGATATAAGATACTGTATGTGATATCTGGAAAGAATTCAGCAAAGCACAAATATATTGCCATGTATATTTCAGACTTCAGTTACCATCTGTAACAATTTGTCAAACATTTTCCCTCAGCTGGTACAGAGATACCACACAAAGCAACAATTAGCCTACAAATGTAGACTTCACTTTGCTTGCGGGCGAAATAAAAGTTTAATATCTAAAATTGCTGGAAGCCATTTGAGGTCAATGTCCTAGCAGGAGATTTTGATTTAGTGTTGGCATGGTGTTTACAAGCTTGATCAAACATGGCTCAGGAAAAAAAACACTCAAAAATGAAATGCTTTATTAGAAATAGTATTAGGCATTCTTGATCCTTGCAGAGATCAGAATGCTAGTACTAAGCAGGTACTTTAGGCATGTTAGAGTTGGCAGCCTCCGGTTTCAAAGATTCTGCTCCTGTAACTTTAATAATATTCCTCTCTCTCCAAGATAGGTCTTGGCATGCATCAAGCACTTCCCCTCCTTTGCTTAGAGTAACCTGCAAAGAACAGACCTGCAAGCCATGTTTTTTTGAAAGCTGGCTTCCAATCCAATTACAACACTGGGCTGCCTTGCTTTAGGGTGTGTCTAAGGATATGAATCACAGTTTATACAAAGCCAACACCCATCTGTACAATATGTAAAAATGTTCAGGACGGAATGTCATTATAGGGGACTCAATAAAATTCCAACTCAGATTTATTATGCAAAACACTGGAATTAACAGCATGCTGTTCTCGCTGCTAATGAGGAGGGGAACAAGAAAGCTTATACATAATACACCAGAGGCCTTTTTTATCTAAAGCCCTTTTGTTAAGGAACAAAGAATATATCACATTTTCTGACAGGACAGCTAATCTGCTATGGAAAACCAAGTTAACAGGCAGGAGCAGCCATTCCAGGTTTCAATCAATCTGCGATTTCTTTCTTTAATAAACATATGGAAATTACAGTGTTGCAAAACTGTAGGTAAATCATTAAGCACATCATTCAGCTTCCAGACTGCTAAACTGAAAAATGCCATGTCCATTTTTCTCTTTCATTGTTACTTCCAAAAAAAAAATCTGGCCATTTATGTAAAACAATTTAGTCCTTTCTTTAAAAAGAACAGAATAATGTAATTGCTCAGAACACTCGGGGAACTCCAAATCATTTTCTACTTATGCAAACAGGGCGTGCTATCTTCTGTGTTAAGCATCTGCGTATCCGTATACACGTTTTATATTTCGTATTATTCAGCTGATTATATTTAAACTTTTTTTAAACATTTCGTTTTTTTAAAGATCTGGTAAAGTCAAATGCTCAACACGTTAGGTGAAAGGCAGAATTTTCTTACATGAAACAGACAAGATATGAAAAAAACATATTCACCAAATGTCACTATAAATTTCCACCTTTAAAAAATGTTTCATATTTGATTATGTCTAGACTTCCAGTTGCGTGTGTAATATATAGACCTCCGTCTGAACAAACGTCTTACAGAATTCATTTTTTTACTCATAACAGATTTTGAACCATCCAGCTGTCTGCAAGATTATAGCCTACAGTCTGTGCTGCCGGGAGGGTCTTCTCCTCCCAGTCTTGCACTGCAACATTTCACTCCTGAAATATCTCATCATCTACACCACAACTGCCGTGTTTCAGTTACAGCTACAACCCCGTTTACATTTCGAGTCAAAAAGTTTCCTCTAAAAGAACAACATGTAAGGTACAAGGAAGGTTAACACCACATAGCGAAAATCTTGAAAAGTGCGAGCAGGCTGAAAAAAACCAAGGTGCGGTGTAGCCCTCCACGTTATCTTGTGAAATTCAAATCATTGCTGGCGAGACCATCGTGGAGACAAAACATTATGAATGTAACAAGTGTTTTGGTTTAAATCTATATTAAGTGGTTGCATACTAATAAAGGTGCGCTGCAGTTGTAAAGCTAGAGCCTGTATAGAGCACGCATTAAGACTTTGCGACGTGAACAAAATATTTAAAGTCATAAAACTGAGATTTCAACAGTATATGTCCAGACCACACATCACAGGAGCGGCCATGCCCTGATGTGCTGATCGCCATACTGTATGTACTTGCTCTTGCAGCAACAGGGCTGATAAACAAAAGGCACGGGTCAAGGACATAAAAAAAATACATGGCCATAAAAAAAGTAAAAAGGTCGAAGGATTCTGCGGCTTCAACACCACTATGAAAGTGCCCATTTAAATGCATAGCTTTAAATTGCACTTGTGTGCCAGCTCTAACATCCTCTAAGCAGCCCGGCGAAGACTGCGGACTACTGTATTAACACAGCTAGGCATTTCTGCCACCTGCCCAAATAGCACTGTGTGCACAGATGTTAACGGCCCAGCAGGTGTTAACTGTAAACCACTTTCCTCAAACGCAGTGGAAAACTAAGACGATGAATCTTCACCCATTCTCTTAACAAAATGATCAGCCGTAGGAGTGTGGAATAAGAGAAGAAATGCATCAGAGGTCAGAGTTGTATTGCCGTCTGTTATTTTTGAAACTGTTTCTTTTTTTGGTGATAACCTCAATTTTTTTGAGCTGGTCGCAAAATAGGAACCAATGCACCTTTGTCCTGTCGAAGCTCAAGTTCTGTGCCACTGTTCTGCACCACGACGTTTAGCATCTAGACAAAAAAGGCCCCATTTTTCACCAAGAAGGAACCCTAATAATAGTTCTACCAAAAAAAATATATATAATCTGTTTATTGTATATATGATGCGCAATTAATCATTTTCAAAACAAAATCTACACCGAGAAAGTTATTTTGTCTTAAACCTCGTCCGTTTTTAGTTATATTAGGAATTAAACTCTGCCGATGGGTACAAGGGTTCCTACTACAGAAACACTTCATCAGTTGCGACCTCCACTAATTCTGCATGTCTGTAGCTCAACTTACGACCGCACCTCTAAGTGGGGTTAAAAACACCCGCTTACAGTACATCTCAATTTAATTGCAGTGAATAAATACGCGAAAGATTTCTGCAGTGAAACAGCACATTTAAAGCGATGTTCTCTCGGCTTTGTTAACTTGCTGCGGAGTCCCTGTCAAAGGCCACGCGGACACAATAGCGGACCCCCCGCACCCCCACCGCCGCCTCAGCTCCGAATACCAAAGCATCGTCACTCTTCTGTTGTTTTTTTTACAAGAAATTCAAATGTTCTTAAATTCCTCCGCTTTTAGCGTGCGCTCTTCCGATAAGCACTGCAGTTTAGTTCAGGGGTTTTACATACAGTACTCTTAAATTTAAGTAAAATTAATCTGATCAATTATATTGGCTTCTTAAGAGCAACTTTAATGTTTAAAATAAACCAGAACAACTCCTGCATGGTTTGACAAACTACTGGAAGGTTAACCTCAGGAAATCAATCAACGCAATCATTAACTGAACACAAATCGCCTTTTTACATCGTCCACGTCTATTAAAATAAACGTACGCGTCTCAAAACCTACGGATCTGCGTTATAATTAAATACATATATATACTAACCTGAAACACCCTGTTCTACAAATCAGTACCACCCGTAAAGTAACAGAGGAATTGCACATCCCTCTGTACTAAAGAACCTGCCGCCTCATATAGAACAAGTGTCAACCTGTACTTCACCAAGTCAGCAAATCTCAAAACGTTGATCACACAAACGCCGTATTTTAACAATTATACGGAAAGTTGTGTTCTCTTTTTGTATTTAAAAAAAGACACACATCTAACAGATGCACCTAAAAGAAAAAAAAGAAACACAAAACACAAAACTTACATTCTTTTCTCAGCAGGGTGTAACTGCCTATGCAAGGCGAGGGAAAAGCCAAACAAGCTACCGGGTTCTCCGTTCCTCCTCAAGACATTGTCTGTATCAAGGTTGAAAGCTGAAACGTGCGTCCTTTTCAGAAGACAAATAAGCGAAAAGGAAATAAAAAAAGACGTTGCCGAAAACGCCATTGCCCGGTGTACTTATGTCTCTTCCCTTATCCTCCGTTCCCAGTTCCCTGCGCTTGAGCAGAAACTCTCGAGTTCCAGAGAGTGAATGTTGCCCTTGTTCTCTTGGGGCTTAGGTTTTTAACGAACAGCACCGCGCCCCTCCTCTCTTACCCCCGCCCCGTCACACTCCGTACCTACCTAACACAGCCTTGGGCAGAGGAGTCTCTTCACCTTACCTGCTCAAAGGCGTTTTAACCTTGAGTAATTCCCATGCATGATTTGAAAGCAGGGTTATACTGTACCATCGATGCCACTGTGTGAACTAGGTATCCTAAGGCCATGCACACCTTTGTGTGGTCACAGTGTCACCCTCATTAAATTTCTTTATAGCAGCAGCTGTTCTTTAGATCAGACACTGTGCTTTTTGCGGTTATTTTAAAGAGCTTTCAATGATTGTATTGATTATAATAAAAAATATGGAAATTTGTTACCGCTATAATATGCAACAATTCAACATGGTTTGAAAAAGCTACACCGCTTTCTGCTGCTTTTAATACTTTTTCTTTCTTGAGAAAACCAGAAATTTTGATACACTTTGTCCTGTTGTGCATTTTGGTATTAAATATATAATTTTGAAATCTAAACAGATATTAGTTTATTACCATAGATGGCACATATCTACTGATGAATCCAATGCCAGCTTTTAAAATACGAAACACATGGCGTTAGTTTCCTTTCTTATATTTGAACTTTTTTAATTTAAAAAGGCAGCTGCCTTAAGTGACTTCTGAGAGTCAATGACGTAACGTACATTGATTTTTGAAGTAATGTTATGTAATGTTAGTATGAAAGGAGATAAATATTTTTTTGATTAAACGCAGCCAAAGGACTCCTTCAAAGTTGAAGACCTTTCAGTCTTTCGTGCATCACCTGTGCTGTTCATTATATAAAAATACATACATTTCTTAAAAATTATTATGTTTCCATCCATCAGAAAAAAAAATCGATTTAACTGTAAGCGGACAAAATAAATTTTCTTAAATTCTGTTTTATTTCATTTCGCCATGAAAAACATACACATTGCTCCTAAGAGTTCAGCGCTTGTGCACTTAAAAGGCCTGCATTTATGTCACATGAACCAGCGTCTGTCACCCACCTATCTGACACTCTTTAGACTGAGTGTCTTTTCAGTGCACAGCGAGGAAGAGAAACCCAGCCCCACTGGCAAACTGTTCTGTTGTTGTTTGACTGTGCCCAGGGAGCTCAGCTGGAGCTGAAACGCGAATGGCCAGCAAGTCAACTGTGAACCTAATCAGTTGGACAAATGAACCTCCCAAATCTACGCAGACAAAGGGGTTGGGCAGGGCGGACTGAGCCACTGCTTTATTCTGTTGTGATAATAAGCTGCCAGGCCTGGGACAGATACGAGCACTTTAAACCAAAAGGCTGAGGTGCAGCAAATCTATCTCACAATCCCATCACTCAACCTCCGTTTTCCTGACTTTGCACCCTATCGCCTCATGGTTCATTTCATCCCATTAGGGTAAATCAATAAGCGACACAAAATTTGTGAATTAGCCCATGGATATGATCCACAGAAAGGGAGAAATACCTGGTGCTTCTGAGCATAGTCACCTTGCCCACCGTTTGGTATGCAAACCAGTTGGGGTGAGATCCAGACTACAAGGGAGGCAAAGTGACAGTCCACAACCAAGCTCCTCAATGCACCTGTTGCAGGACAATGCCCTTTGCCTCTAGGATTTGCCTAATGTTTCAAGGCACTGACCACGCAGAGGTGAGAACTCCAGTGATGGTAACAAGATCTAAGTACTGTAGCACTGCAGCAGTGGCTCAGAAACTGACCCCCCCTATTTCACTTTGTGGCCAACAAAGTCCGCAAGACAATGGCATAATGTACATAAAAGGAATGTGGTTTTTGAAAATTCTTTTTAGAACTGAATGTCAAACGGCTGTCATGTTGTCCAAAGAAGGTCTGCTTTCAGGTGCACTAATGTTCCCTACCACTATCACATCGCTGACATTGAAAGGTTTTGTATTGGTTTGTCTTGACATGAACCTCTGCTATCTTAAGCATGTTTTGGACAGTTTTACTGCTATAGGTTCAATCTCATCCCTACTGGGCAAAGTGCTTCAGTACACAATGTAACGTTTGAAGGTTGGCTTACAGGTTGCCTTGCTATGTATAGGATGTGTAAATTAATGACAGTCAATTCTCTATCAAGCTAGTGTACAGCACACAACCTTAGAAAGACTGAAATTCTGCTATTTGCATGCACTCTAGAGCATTTCATAGCCTGGGTGATGACACTGTTTTTGCTTCAGCCATTAATTTAATTACAGTTATTTAAAAGTATCAGTCAGGCATCTATTTTCTTTTTAACTTGATCTAAAACACGTATTGAAGAATCGCTTTGGAATATAACAAATACTCTGCATATTATATCTTTCAGAAACCATGCTTCTTCCCAAACAGATGTGTGGAATTGAGGAAAATGTGTTTATCAAACAGGTTCAGTAGCTTTACAGTCCCCTCATACTGAATAATAACTGAAGTATTATTAGTATTTCAGTTCTACACCAGCAAGAAGGAAAAAGGAAAAATTGTCCAGAAGACTTATAGCAAAAGTACAGTCTGTTAAAATGTCAAATACACTATATCAAATGCAATATTAAATAAAATATCCAAAACAACAACTGGCTGCAAAACATATTTTGTAGTGAATCACACAAAACTAATAGTAAACAATACTATAGAATGATACCAGCTATTTGTAAAATAAGTTAATATCCGTGCTTTAGTTTTTCCCTGTTTTGTTTCAGGACTTCAGTATGTGCAGGAAATGTTTAATACTCTTTAGGCCCTCCTTTCTCTTGGTCTCTAGTAATAGTAATAGTATTACATAGAGTATATACAGTATACACATTTATCTAGCAATTTTGGAGTGCTTATGAAAAAAAAACACTTTTTTTAGGTTTATAATGGTATTTGTAGGCTGCTAATTTCACCTACAGAAAACACGGCTACAAAAAAGTAGCAGGCAGGGTTTTTACCCTCAGGGACAGACATTTTACACATTAATCACTATACAATGCATCAGCAAGGCCAATTCACACCCAGAGGTTTAAAACTGGTTTGTCTGGACATGAGTCTCCGTTATATCAGGCATGTTGCAGACAGTTATATAGTTATGGTTTTAAAGTCCATATCTTGGTACTGTGTCCCACATTCGAGGTGGAGTGGTGGCACTGTGGCTAAGGCTCTGTGCCAGTGGCTGGAAGGTTGCTGGTTCAATTCCTGTGATGGTAGAGGAAATCTACTCCAGTGGGCCCCTGTGCAAAGCCCTTTATCCCAACAGCTCTAGGGGCACTGTCCAATAGCTGACCCTGCACTCTGACCCCAAGCTTCTCTGTCTGTCCCTCTCTCATGGAGAGCAAGCTGGGATATGTGAAAAGATGGATTCCTAATGCAAGAAAATTGTATGTGGGTAATAAAGTTATGTTAATGACATTCCTATTCTAATACACTATTAAAAGCTTACTAAAAGGAAACATGCTCACAAAATTTTGAGTTTCCTTCATCATGGTGTCCCAATGGTTGAGGCATGCTTTATTTCATTGTACTACAATTTGATTTTACAAATCACACAGTCTGATTGTACAAAGCAAACCACTGTCAATTTTTACCACACTTTTTTTTCTCCAAGAACAATGGGTAGTTATTTGTGTCGATAGCATTGAAAGTGAGTCCATAATACAATGATTATATGTATTTGGTTAAAAAGGAGAAAACTACTGTATATAAGGATTTATATCAAAATGGGAACAAATCCATTTCAATACACTTCATGGGACTTTATAAGTGCTTTATTATTGCAGCCTGAATAGATGTAACAAAGTCTGGGAAAGACCGTCCTCAGCACTGAGCATGAACTGTTTACTTCGTTTTGGATGAATATTTGCAGGCGCACAGTTCCCGAGAAATAGGGGTAGATAGCGTTTACTCGACAATGCCATGTCACCACACAGCAATGCCACACTTGTTGAAAAGCCTTTTTTGGTCTGATGCGCAGGCAGAACAAATCTTTCTGCAGAACAAAGGGCTTGTTACAGTACTATGAAGGGCTGGGGAGCCCATTATTGTCAAGTAGATTTTAGTCTCAAAGATGACTCTAACTGACTGCTTCCACAATAAAGCATTCTTTATTAGTAAAGAAGGCCTTTGACACTTTTGCTAGCAGAGAAGAGGTATTTCTGAGCTACAGATCGAAAGAATGGGAATACTGAATCAAACAATTATTGCATTCAGGAACCAGCAACTTCAGAATACATACATTTTGACTCTTTTCTCACTGGAGAAGCTCTGATATTTGTTCTAGTGTCTTGACATCATGTCTTTCATGTTTGTAAAGGAGACAAATATGAAAACGAATTCTTACATGAGCTGAATCCCGTTCAATATTCCTAATTCTTCTTTAACTTGAGAAGTTGATAGGCACTCATCAAAAACATTATCATGCACCTTGGGAAGCAGCCAAAGTGTTTAGATATTTAGCATATTTAACACATCTACCACATTTTTCATATTATAGAATCATATCGGAGATGCCAGACTATTACTCATCTGGACATTTGACAGAGATCATGAGTCTCAACAAATTCAAGATACACTTCAATCTACAGATAAATGATTCTCTTTAATATACAGTATGTACTGTATGTACTGTATGGGTATATGTTGTACACAGTATACATATTATCGTAAGACTGTTTAAATTGATAAGAATGATAAGTATACAGTACTGTACACAGCTGAAATTATTCTGAAAGTTCAATATTATCAATATCATATATATATTGCCTTGAAAAATGATTGGACCCTTCCTATGGTGTCCCACTGTATTACATTACAAAATGATGAATACTCGTATTTTTAAATTAAGCAACAACCAATGAGAAAAAACCTGCTATATGTTGATTGCATACGTATTCAGACCTGTGGACTCAATATTGAGTGGAAACACCTTTGGCAGCAATTACAGCTTTCACCACACTCAAAGAGATATCAAGGGTCTTTGAAATGTTTTCATCCGCTTCTCCTGATCTCTGTTTTGATACAGTTTTATTTCTGACTTGTTTTAAATGTTCCTTGGTCTTTGTGGTTGAATCTGTGCTTGAAATGTTATTTCTGAAATCATGTGAACCACTGTTATTGCACACCGACATGGGCAGTCAACTAATTGCGTGGGTTATTAAAATGATCTGGCGCGTTGCATCTAAAATAATAACACTTGTTTTGGACCACAGAACACAAGGGCTCATATTTTGTCTGAACCCCTTGTCTCTTGTGTTCTTTGATGTTGCTTCTTTTCATCTTGTAGCAATGTACCATGTAAGTAAAGAACACATTTGATGATTTTTAATAATTCAGGTGTAAGATATCGACTTTCCCCATCTCTAAGCCTCCATTTCAGCATTTCATGTCTCTTTTGTGTCTGACCCATGCAGCTTGGAGACTAAGACAGTTTTTAGCAATCGACTATCTACCAAATGTATTCAGATTTGTGGGTTCCAGGATCTGCTTTGAAGCCTTGCAAAGGAAACATACTATTACACTCCTAAGGTCTTCTGTGGAATTCTGTAAAATCAAATAAGAGGTTCATATGAACATCATTTTCACTCAGAAATAAGGACTGAATTAAATTAGCTCATGTCAAAGTTAAACCTAAGGATGTATCCTCAACACAACTTGAGAAATGTATTTACTGGGAACTCAAGTAGCTCTCAATCGATGTTTGATTGCCTTTTCCTTAAATAACTGTGCCAGGCGGCACAGTGGCGCAGTGGTTAGCATTGCTGTCTTGCAGCAGTATGGCTCAATTCTGGACCTGGGTTACGAAAGGTGTGAGATGTTTTTACTTTCTTGCTTACATGCATTGATGATTGTCTGAACTTAGGTTAAGGAATGCTTAAGAAAGTTCTGTGTATTAAAAAATACACATGCCAAAACGTCATGATTAGTATAACTGTTAATATATAATGTATACAGTATATCTATGAAGGTTTAGATTTCTAATAAAATGCAGTGCTGAATTGTGCAACACACAATACAACACTTGAATTCACAATCAGATAGATAAGGGCTACAGTGTAAGGATAAGCAGGGCCACAGTAACTGGATGTTAATATTCAACAGACATGACATGGTGTCATTCACACTCACATTACCCCCAGAGCGGAGGAAACAGTTACAAGTGGATACAGCGCTTGTTCACTTATGGTTGTTTTTCACAATTTTACAACGCAGATGTGTCTGTGATGGACATTCTTCATGTACAGTATACAGCACAACAATGTACTGAGGTGGATTTCTACCATCTGGACGGTATTTTACAGCCCTGAAGCGCTTCACAAATATCACGTTGAAAGAAACATTATGGGTAGAATCCCTGTTACAGTCCTTTGGTCTTGGGTTCTAGTCCAAGCTGCAGCACAATTTACAGTGGGTGGAGCTTGCATGTTCTCCCAGTGTTTGTGTGGGCATTAGGCAATGTCTAAAATTAATTTAGCCAGATTAATTAATGGTTAATTAAATCTAATCAATTCTATGTAATTGGTAAATCTAATTTAATTAATCTAGGTTAGTTGGTATGCCTCTTTGCATATCATCCTGCAATTGACCGAATTTACTCCAGGCCCCCTTACCATGAATAAACACCTTTTTCCACTTATGGGATCAGAAATATTGCAAGATTAAATACATAGTTAAGGTCCCAGACAATTGTCCCTGCAACATATAAACGTTTTGATAAATTATTAAAGAGACTATGGGGGAAATTATTGCAATTCATTATTATACTGCTATTCTTAAAATATGCACTCACCGACAAACTGCTGTCCTTTACTTCTACGTAAACATTAACTGTAAGGAAGAAGATATAATTGGATTCTGTTTGGACTGCTGAATTTGAATCCCCTTAATCCCTTAATAAAATGCTAATTGAAGCTTTCCCTTAAGTTTGGGTAATGTAACTGAAGGCTGTTTACAGCTGTCATTGACCTAGGCCTTGTTCTCAAAAGGGCACTGCAAACAATGTCTGCATTGTGGAAGTCTCACAGAAATGTCTGCCCTCAATCCGACTATTTAGGGCAAATAGGAGAGGCCTAGCTAGGGCTACAGATCTTGCACATAATCTGATGTCTGTGAAGGACCCAGACATCCAAGATTGACTTTAGTGCCCTTTCTAGTATACAGCAGGATCAGACTAATCATTTCATCAGGAATTTATTGCAGATGAGTCAGAAAAATGTCTTTGTACTATTCTCTCCTTAACTAAAAAAGTCCTGACATAACTTAATCACATTATCTGAAATAGCCTGTAACCAGTGGTCATCCTCAAACAACTGGAGTCTTTTGATGCTTCTAATGTAACATGGCTCTCTTGCATGTGTTTTTTAAGTATTCAGAAAATCAGATTTGGCTTTTTTGGTCTCAAATAACGCCTTTGTGTGAAATTAAATGAAAACAAAATCTAACAGGATGGTCACCCAAACGGACGTGAAAAACATTGAAATGGGCATCTGTCTTTCCACTGCTTAATATGAGCTATTACAGGTTTTTGAGAATTCATACAAGAAGGCTTCCAAACAATTAATTGGCTTTGACAGCAAAGACCACCCTCTGTTAAAAGAATACATCAGATGGATTGCCAATAAAAATGTTAAACTGGCCATTTTTCATCTTTGCACACACATATTCTGTCATTTAGGAATATAGTTAAAGTAATCAGCCTGGCATTTTGTTTATGGCTGGACACTTAGTCAGCCGTTTTCTTCATCATCTGCAGAAAGAGATTGTGATGTTTAAGTTTTGAAAGGCTTTTAACCCTCACTTTCCAAATGAAGCAGCCAGGCAAATTGCTCCAGGAAGAAAAAAAAAAGCAAAAGAACACAGCTAACAACCCAGCTTTCATTAGTGAAAGATTCTAAAACCCCCGCCATTTCTCCCCTCCTCCAACACTTCGGAAGAGAGGCCACAGTGTTCATATGAGCTCACTCCCTTTTCCTCTGTTGTCATTGACTTTGTAGGTCAAAGTTTCAGCTCTCCCTACTGAATTTGAAATTACTTTTCTTGATTAATGAACACATGCGTAAATCAATAAACTCATGCTCACTACTTGTGAGTAGATTCAAAGCAAAGTCCTTGCATCCTTACAATCTGATGTCTACTTGGGAAATGCCATAACATGTAAAAGGATATAAAAATGCCCTAGTGGTAGAGATTTAAACTATCTCACTTAACTATTTTGCATATGGTCCATACGTTTTGATTCAGTAGATTTCAAAAGGCTGCAAAGTTACCTTTCTGAAATATGAAATTACATATCTGATGACTGTGTGACTGAGGTTAATTCAATTAAGCATTGAAACCACGCAGCTCTTATAAGGCATTAGTCTGTCACCCACAACAAAGTTGGGATTCAGCTTTAACAAGTATTATTATTAGCATTAATAAACTAATTTGGTAGAAATCTTCATCCAAGATGAAATGCAGTACCATAGTGTTACCATAGATAATGTTAAGCTTCAGGTTTAATCCTCAAATAGCCCTAAAATGAAAAGAGCATTCACAATTGTTGAGAGCTCAATCACTACTACCCATCAAGCCCTCTGTTTATGATTTACATGTCATGTCAAATGGGTGTGAATCCTAGGTAGAGGCACAGACTTAGTCATTTGACTTTAATGTGCCAGTTTTCCAGGCTTTCCAAGCTAAAGCTTGCCCTTTGCTTAAGAACATTACCTGGGAGAAAGCATTTTTGTCTTTATTCATAATTACCATTTGATTGTGAAAGCTACAGGAAGGATCATTCATCACCTAATGTGCGTTAGCAATGAAATAAGTACTGTATGTGTGCGCCATACAGGGTGTGTCTTCATTACAAAACCACATGTACTGTACAGTGCTGTAATGCCTGATCACTTTTTTTCAGCTTCAATGTTCCTTTCAGCCAAATTTTTTTATATGTATAATATATATTGACACATTAATAGTGTAACGCTTACGGCCGACAGGCACTGTGTAAGAGCCGGCGTACCAGAGCGGGTGACGTCACCGCCCTTCCCTGTGATAGCAGGACCACAGCTACTGGGCTGTGGAGAGATCTCTCTCTAGCTCACGGGGCTAGGTCGCTGCAGAGAGACGCGGAAGTCCCGGGTTCGAGCCACCTATACTTTGGGCCGACCAGATGCGGCAAGGGCGCCCGCCTGAGCCCCCGTTGCGTTACAATATTAATATATATATATCTAAATATATGGTCCTTTTCCTGAACAACAAGGAAAAATAAATCCCCGGACAAGACATTTCTACATTTTTCATGCTCAAAACTGGCCCGATATATTAAGCGTTTCTGTAGTTTTAACCATGCAAATTGGCTTTCGCTGCTGAGGTGCTAATGGTGAACTGCATTCAGCTGATGAATATGTGCTTAGAAAGTTCTTGAGTTATGCTTTGCTCAACAATAAACTGTGAACAGAAGCAAAGGGCTTGTAATGTCTAGGACAACAGATCTGCGATATTGTATGGCAATACAGATTGGTGACAATCAATATCTGGGAATCATGGCGCTTGAATTGCCTTGATTGGGGTTATGATAATGTGCCATTCTATGTCCTGCTAATCCACAGGGAGTGATTGGAGGATCAAGATAAATATGGGATCGTGACCTTTACATTCCTAAAGAGGAAGCAAATCACATTTGCTCCTCCTGTCTTAAAGTGCTGGCCTCCTGAAACCTCCTTGGAGTCTCAGTCTCAATTCCCTAGTTCAAAATACCCAGTACTTCTTAATGAGCCCCTCACCGGATCAGAGCACCTCTCTAGATAGCAGACAACTTTCAATCTTTCAATCTATACTGCACCATGTTTAGGGTCATGTTTGGATAATATCGTCTTACTCCACTTACTTCAAAGGTTCTGAAAGGTAAACAAAGGTAATTAAAAAACGAAACAGAATTGTTCAGAGTGCCAGCAAAAATGAAATGTTAGTTTTTCCACGAGGATTCTGGTACTCTGTAGCTTCTTTGAGGAGAAAGCCCAGCAATATACTGTGTCTGCTTTATGCATGTGTTCCTTTATGATTAGAACTTAACTTGCCCTTTCAGATTTTCTGAAAACTCTTAGGTGTAAACATTGTTATGATGAAGAATTTACAACTTGTATGTCCTCTCTGTGTTTTACAAATTACATGGCACAAACAAGGAAGTTTGAGATCTAACAAGAAAGTAACATGATTTAGTCTTCATACGTGGGCAACGTTGACCTAGGAATCACACAGACAGATATATCCTCACAACAAACATACTAATAAAAGTTGTATTTAATAAATTCGGGAAGACTTTGGAACACGCTCAGCAGATTAAGCATTGATTTCACCTCTTAAGATGTGCAGTTCCAAAATGGTTTAAAAATGAACATATCAAGTTAATAACATTCCCTGCTATTTACTGTTCAAATAAGACAAATGGCTTGCTCCATTTTTCTTGGATTATGCCAGAAATAAAAAAGGCATGCATTTAATTTTTGATTAAATTGCTGTTTTGTGAATATATTTGACAATAGCCCTGCAGTAACATTTAATAATTCTATTTGTTGCAATGTAGGAATTTATGTTAAAAGTTGGAGTCAATAAGGTAGAGGTGAAAATGAAGAATTCCTTTTCAAAGATATGACTTAAGATGGTAAATTATTATAACATGTATAGGGCTGAAACTATCTTTGTGTTTAATGAATGTTCAACATGGCTTATTTCAGGAACAGTTGTTCCCTTTTCTGAAGGACATCTAATTTAAAAGAAGGACATGGTATATAATTATGATTTATAGCAGTTGAAAGTTTAGATTTCAGCAGTTATAGTACATGCACTTTTCATTTGCTTGTCTCCTTGTAAACCTTAGGTTTCATAAGCTGTCTGCTGTGTCTAAAAAGAAAGTAACGGAGAGATTAATTGAGATGGTCACTGGTGTTAATTAAAAAAGAAGCTAGATTAAAAAATAGCTAATTATACAGGTGGTTTAACAATGAGATGCTAAATTAATTTCCTATAGTGGTCTCATTTTTTGCACTGAGAACTCTGGTATGGGATATGCTGGAGTTGAAAGACTTAGTTCTAAATTAAAATATGCCTTTTCATTATTCATTACCATTCCTTCACTTCACAGCTCACTGGGGAAATGTGGTATGATAGTGTACTCTTGCCAGTAGCTGAAGCTCAAGCAGTTATATGGATCATTTCATCTAGACATTATCACAAAAGCTACGTAAACACTTTGTCCCTTCAAAAAAAAAAAGGTTAGAAAATGTTTGCTCTGGATTTGTTTTTTATTTGCTTCAGCAGAGGGACGGTTTTCCACCCAAGTAGTGACCAGTCTTTCCTTTAAACTACTTTTTGAAGCTCTGGGTGTCAGCAGGGCTTTGTAGGCTTTAAGAGTATCCTGTAAGCAGCAAGTTTAGCCCCAGCAGTCCTGAAACTCACGCGTCAGGAATTCCCATCACTGTCCCAACAAGACTTTTACACACTAATTAATTCTGAATGAATGTCATGACTGAAGTTCACTGGCTTTCATGTTGACTCTGTGCAGAAAATGCCTGAGGTGCCTACTGGATTTGTAACAAGAGAAGTTAAGGTTGGCCAGGTGTCCTTCACATAGCTGTTTCTTAATGGTGCGAGAAGTAACCTTAGAGAAAAATGCACTGAGCAGAGGTCAGGGGACACAGAGTTGGGGCCTTTCTTTAGACAGTTGTTCTATTATCGTCATTCTTAGGCACCACACCTGTGAGACCAATATAAAGGAGTGTGAAACACTAGCTTCATTTCTCAGCTCTTTGCAGATCAAAAATTCATACCCTGCAAACAAAGAGTCGTAAATCCCAGACATTCAGACAGGCCATACTCCTCATAATCCCCCGATTTCTCTGCATTAGGTGGAGGAGTTGTTAAGCAGACATATTATAAAGTCAGAAAGTGTGCAGACAGAGGTTGCTAGAAATTCAGATTTTTCAAATGGCAATATATAATTCACAATGGAGGAGTCTACTAAAGATGATTCCAGCAGACTGGGCTGGTGCTGTCTGAACATGAGGCATGTATTGGATTTTACAGACGGTGACGCTCCATTTTTTTCTGTAAGGGATTTCATTTGACCCTTCTGTCTAAACCACCTCTAAAGCAGAAAACAGAAACCTAGAGCTGCGCTTGAAGCAATTCCTTTTGTGGAAAAGAAGAAAAACTTCAGTGAGTAAAAAATATGCTCGTTATTTTTGTCTCACTGGAGAAATACAGTGCAAATGTAAGGACGATTTCCAAAAGCTGGTATTTATAATAGCAACACCTAACAAGGGTTCCCACCGAATCCTTTCCTTGATAAATCCACACATTATTTTATTGTAACTGGATAAACAGAAAAATGATAGGACGAGATAAGTCTCACATTCCTCTTATGATATCCTACTTGCATTGCTAGCCTGTTTATGGCCTTGGCAACAACATGCTGCAACATTCTTGGGATCTGCTCCAGGACTCACCACTGTTTCACACATCTGGAACCTGTTCTTTCAGCTTTTTACCTGCAAAAATATCTAGAGCTACCCAGTAATCATGGCATTTAATCTGCAAAAAGCTGTCAAACGTCTACTCTTTAACCACTACATGAAGTCCGTCTTCTTGTTCAGCTTCATAAAATTTTAAAAAGCTTTCTTGTCTTATCGATTACAAGCCTAAACCATTAAACCACAATGGTGCCGTCCAACAGTTCTCTAAAATCCCATTATGGCGCACATTCTTCACACAGTCATGGTCATTTTAAGAACATAACAACACACTATTAGCAAAGTGAGGTGCGGATCTCTTACAGCCACTTCTTGAGAGAAACCAGGGTGTCAGCTGGATAGCATTCCTTTAGAAGTTTACAGATTGTTCACTTACTGTGTTGAAGTGTTTATAATAAAAGAAAAAACTGTTTTATCAGTGCAGGGGTCACAGCTCCACAACAGCTGCTGTTTCTGCACATGAAATCCTTTGTCTTCAGAATTCAAAGAATGCAAGAGAGAACAATGGACTTCTCACAGTCCACAGTGTCTCTGCAAGCTGTGATTCTACTAAGCATGCAAGAATAACCACAAGTCTGCTCTGTGCCCATTCAACAAATTATACATTACCCTCTTACAAGGAGCACCTTTCAGGGTTAGTGTTTTAGAAGAGCAAGCTAGTCGCTATGAATTATGGGAATATACGTTTTAATCTACCACTGTCTCACAATGGTAGAAAGCAGAACCATAAGACTTCTAGTTCTGCTGAACATACTGTATAAAAAGGCAAAGTAGTTATGTTCAACAGTTTCACCTTTATTAGGGATCATCCCAGACAGAAGATACTTTAACCAAAAAATAGTTATAGCTTAATGGAACAATAACAGTTCAGTTTAGCAATTTATTTCTATACATTTCTACACACTTTAAACAAATGCCTCTGTCTCAAAGTCCTCCCACAATATCAGCATATAATACATTGTAATGTACATCATAAAATGTTGCATTAAAGTATTATTTTTAATCTCGTCATTTAACTGGTCTGGCTCACCAATCCCCAGTTTATTTGAATACATATATATTTCTAAGTAACTCTCAGTGTTGGTATTTTTATTTCTACAATAGACATTTAAATGGACCCAGAAGTTTAAAGGAATTAAACAATTAACCTTTTTTATCACCTTTTCAGCATCATGAGCCCTTCTAATAAGGAAAATGTTGAACTGTTTGAATAGTAACTAAAATATTACCTCATATATATTCCAGCATCCATTATACTTTGTCATCTGTGTTCAGGTGGCAATAAAGATTTTCATTTTACATCAACATTGTTAAGTGTGTTCTGTTGCACTTCTGGTTCAGAGCTCCTTCCTCTGGGGAGCTTCTGTCATAAATGGAGACAATCCTGCAGAGAGAGATCATTAATAACCTCAAATGAATTTTACCATTTTGCACAACACACAGAGTAGCATTACAACGCACTGTATTGATTTTTGACATTGCGCCTTTGGTATGGTAAAGCCCCCGGATGAAACGTGTTCATTAAGATTTGCTTATTTATACTCCCACATTTTAAGAACAAAACCCCAGATTCAAGACCAATAACAAAGAGGATAAAGACCCCAAGCTTTCACAGAGATGTGATTTCTAATTGGAAGTCACACATGGGTACACCACATATAATGAAATATAAAATATATGTGATCCATGCCTGAGTGTGTGCACCACTGGCTCATAAACAAGCATGGGCTAGTTTAGTATTGATTTTGCACACAGACCACAGTAACTGCCTGATTAAACAATTAATGTGGTTGGACAATGGTTCACACTGATGTATGCTTCTGTCCAGCTTGTTGAAAAGCAACCCTAGCATGTGGGGATTGAGAAGTAGAAGGAAGGGACTGTAGCTGTGGAAATGGGGGATGGGCAACGTCGCGTCGAAAGATCCAGACAGCACATTGACACCTGTACTGATGGGCGCAGTCTGACCAACACCGAAAAAAGAGAATGAATGAGCGAAAGAGAAGGTCTCATCAAAGAGACATAGATCAGGAAGAAATAAAAGCTTCTGTGAAAGCTGATGCGCTTTGAGTGGTGAAACCTTGCAGTCTGGCAGTACGTCTTTCCACAGCCGTTGATTGAGAGTCAATCTCTACAAATGAATGAAGCCTTGTACTACACTGAGGTATTTTAAGTCTCCACCCAGCCCTGCAGGATAGATGCTTTCCTTGCAGTTAGGTGTGGCTACAACAGTCGTCACACCTGTAGGCTAGTGACTTAGGAATCACGAGAGAAGGAGGGCTCTAGGACTCATTCGCACAGTCATCCCAGTTGTCTAAGGAGGAAAAACAGCTACTGTACACTCTACATCACCAGAAATGCTTGATCACCGGACATTCTCACAGGATATGAAAAAAGGTGTCATTCTTGTGTGCAGCTGTGGCAAAAGGGTATTGCATGCATTCTGTGTGCAAGTGTGCAACATTTACAAAAAGCAAAATGTATATAGGTTTATAAATGTATATATTACAACCTAATAATGTATGACTAGAGCTGAAAGCCTGTGTTGTGTTTCTAATGTGTTCTGTTATATTGTGGTGCCATATCAGGATCTTTGAAAAGGTAACTCTCAGGGGAATATGCAGCTGTTAGCTTAATTATTACCTCATATGTATAATAATATTAGAAATAAAATGTGGAAATTAAACGTGTTCAAAACAAATCGCACACAACTAACCGTGAAAGCCCAGCAGTTTATGGCCAGATTTTGGAAGTCTCTTTTTATGGCTTGTACATGCCGCCAGTGACAAGATTCAATAGGCTTCAAACTTAGTGTCCCATTAAATTTGGGAAAACAAAATTCCTTTCGCTTTCACAGTGAAACGCGAGTGTTTGGAAACTGAGTCCTTAAAGTATATCAGACAACGGCGACCCTGACTGGAGATGGCAAGCGTTAAGAAAAGAAAAAAGCCTAACGGGTTTGCAGATCTTTAGCAACACATTATGAGGTGCGGCCACCCTCTATGTCACAATGCCTTCTGCTGAGTTTAAAAGACTGGTGCTGATGTTTTCGACCCCCATTTCAACTTGTGTTGCTCCACTTTGGCCTCAACCAGTGGGTGGAGTCCTGACACACCAATCGCAGGCTTGTGAAATAACAATGGCTCTTGTCCGTAGTGAGAACAAGACACAGCACGCAGCAACCCGGGCTTTCACGTAGCAACTTAATTATAAAATTAACTGTTCTACTGATACAAGCGTATCCATATGAAATGTGTATATAAAAGATGTTGCCTCATGTTTGACAGTTGATAGGTTGAAAACATATAACGAGCCTATACATTTGCTCACCCTCATTTTGCCTGTTTTGAATGGGACCTCTCAGCAGTGATATGCAACAAGAGAGAAAGTGGGGAGGTAGTTAAGGAACCGTATCAATCAGCAACTACGTAATTACACAACCTGACTTTCTCTTGTCTTTTATCACAATGGACGTGTTTCTAGTGATTGACCAGTGCTTGGGCTGACTTGTGTGTAACAGTGAAAGAAGAACCTGCCCAATTACTAACCTGTTATTTTCTCCCAGAGCACACTCATCAAAACAGTATAATTAAACCTTGTTGGCAGAAGTTACAACTTTGAACACATTTTTCAGATCTTGGTATACCTTGTAAAATTGCCTGTTAGTACTACAGTGCCCTCGGCCATATAATTCCCTGCTGCAGTTTCTTAAAAAACTTGAGTGTTTGCTTGGTAAAAAGATGCAGTGTCCTTTTTATTTACTGTAACAGCACTTCAAGAGGCCTGTGCTACATTTGTAGCTCCGTGTAAAAAGATTCAAGATTCAATTTCTTTAATTTTAGATGTTATTTTTTTTTGCAAAGATTTAGTTTACCATGTCAAGCAGGAACATTTATAGTGCCAAACGCAACTTGCAATGAAATAAACAAAGACCTGTTTTGCTAAGCCACACTGTGGCAAAGTCAGAGCACAGTATCTTTCATGCCTGAGTCACCTCTTTGAACCACACAAAGATCTACAGTGCAGCTTTGTAACACTGACCACATTAAATTCCAGCAAGTTCATTTTAGATGGAGAATAAAGCATTCTTTCATACAGTTTGAAATGTGGCAAAGACTGAGTTAGAATGATAGGTAAGGGGGATTTTTTTTCCAAAACAGGCTAAGCAGCTGTTAGTTTTGTCTGAAACAGATTGTCTCTGGACAGTGGTTTTAAATCAAGCAGCATTAATCGCAGCTTTTCCAGAACTGAACCTGTTGTGACAGGGCAAAGCCACAGTAGCCTGGCAGCTGCTTTGTTGAGCCTTTCCCTATAAATCTGATCTTCTTGCTTTACAAAAGCAACTTTCTTTTATGGGCCTGGCCAGGGGAAGATTCTGCATAAACAGCAAGGCTGTAGGGCTTCACGGCCTAACGACGTTCCTTTTCAGACAGGTCCAGTCTAGCAAGGGGTTCTGGGTAATTTCTCTTAGCAGTCTCTGTCAAATGTTAAGGTCAACTCCCGGGCCACATTATTACGACGCTGCTTCAAAATTCTGTCAGCTCAGCTTTGATTATAACATGACTGTGGGAAAAGTATTTCTGAAGCCAAGAAAATGGCATCTGACTGATCTCAAATCATTGGAAGTTTCAAATAAAATTAAAACAAACCACACCAAAATGACCCATTGTGTTGTATTAGGAGATGGTGCTTTTTCAAAGACCCTACCTCACATAGTTAGAAATGTTTTGTGTCTCAGCATACAAATAGTGCATTGCTAATTAATTTTCTAATGAGAGTATCAAAACGTGTATCAAACGTTGTGTTTCTTTGGATGTTTCACATCACTTTTAATATCAATGAAAAACACTTCCTTCCAGCATTTGTTGTCCACAGCAGAAAAAACGATGTTCTTATAAATATTTTTTTGCTTGGATGAAAAGCAAAACAGTTAAGTAAGCCTGTGTATGACTAAGCCTAAGGAAGCATATTTTCAGCCCTTAAACATAGCCCTATATAGATAGTGATTGCATCGACTAAGCTGTTTGTCCAGAACACTTTAGCTCAACAGCAAGCTTTCAGTAACACGCCCAGCTGCAAAACCCTTCAGAAAAAGTGCATTTAAATTACCAAACTGCATTGTTGACCAGGATTATCTACAGAAACTTAACTCTTTAGTGTATATTTTGGATTCCCGACTGTAGTGGTGCAATAATGACTTTTATTTTATTTTTTGGAAATTAATTTTAGGATTTAGGAGATTCATTGAGAAATGAAAGCAAAACCATTCCATCTCTCAGCTCGGAAAATCACATTAAAATGTCAAATGACATGAGTTCCTCAGTAAACCCAGAAGAGTGGTTCCTACATATCAGTTCTGTTACTAATTTTATCATGGGTTTAGGCATATGACTCCATTAAGCACAAGCATTGAACACAATTTAATTTAGAATTTTGACATGTGGTTAAAGCCACAGTCACACTATTCTAAAGCAGTGCAATTGTAGTGGACTGGACTCCATTTACAATAGGCCTTTAAGAATAGGGGTCATGTCATGTAATAATAAGGTTGGCCTTGAACTTCTGATTGAATCAACCTGTCACTGAAGTGCAGCGAGAGTGGCTCTTCATTTTTTAGCAGAGGTAATTTAAGGAAAAACTGAGATTTATGTTGATATTCACATGAGCACTGAACTGTGAATAAGTACGTCTGGCGAGAAGGAACTCACAAATACTAAGGCGCATTCATAGACCACTGAAGCAAGTATTTTTTTTTCGAGACAGGGGTTTCCATTCTCTTGCAGCTGAATGAGAAGGCTGGGGGGGAAGGGAGTGGAAATGAACTTTTGATTCTACCACGTAGATGAACCAGTTTTCCACAGCGACATGAAATGTCTCTTTTCAAGGATTGGAAAAACAAATATGGTGCACCTTCAGAGCCCATATTTCACAAAGCCCGTGTTCACGAGGGAAGATAAAAGCCCTGGGAAAAATAAAAAGGTAATAAACGTGGAACGAGAGAATAGTAAGATAGGATACCATGTAGCAGAGACAAAATTGAACATTTTCCTATTTATTGCATTTCTAACGTTCATCCATCCTCTAACCGCTTTATCCAATACACTGCTGCAGGGGAGCAAGAGCCTGTTCTGGCAAGCAGTGGGAACAAGGCAGGATACACCCTGGACAGGACGCCAGTTCATCACAGGACACACACAGGCACAAACACAGACACACACGCTCACACCAGGGCCAATTTCCCCAGAAGCCAATTAACCTCCCAGTATGTTTCTGGACTATGAGAGGAAACTGGAGCACCTAGGGGAAGCATGGGAAAAACATAAAAACTCCACACAGATAGCACCCCAGGTCAGGATTTGAACCCAGGGCCCCAGCTGTGCTCTTGTTTCTCACATAATTCCTTTTGTAATTTATCAATTAACAGTTAAATACTAAGGTTTTCTATTTCTGAGTACAAGGGGAACGTTGCTCCAATTGTTGTCCCACCAAACATGAACAATTTGTAAATTTAAATGTAAATTTAATTAAAATATGGCACAGAGGGATTTTGTGAACTCATTAACCAGAAAGCTGCTCATGATTTGTAGTCAGAGGAGGAGTGATTTATCAAACCACAGCCCGAACACGACAGCTTCTACTATTGTATTCATTATGACATGAAAGGGCATGCAACTACTGTATGGGAGCTCCCACTGAACAACATTCTTATTCATCAAGCACCATTTGTTTAAAGGTGCTGGTTTACTGGGATCACAATTCTAACTAGAGATAAATTCATGCTAGGTTTTGCTATTGTTTTTCCTCATTCCATCATCACACATTGTTGAGTCAATATTAAAGCTCAGTGATAACTCTCAGCTAGCTTTTAGTAGAGTACTTTATTGCCATATGTACACGTTCATTGGAATTATTCATCGCGCTGATCTCTCGGGACATACACAGTACAAAAGACAACCCCGTGCAATGTAAATGACAGGAACAATAAATATGTTGGGGAAAAATAAATAAATATGTAGTCGTGAAAAAATGGTAGACTATGTAAAAAGTGCGTCGTGCAGATGTGTATTAAGGCACTGCAGTTAGCTGTTGAGGATGCATACTGCTGTGGGATACAAGCTGTTCAGATCTGAGGCTTTAAATCTCAGGTCCAGGAGTGTTTGCCAGTCATAGGTGATGGTCCCACACTTATTATTTTGCATATAAAATGAGACATGTAAATACATGTACATGTAAATAAACAACATAAACGAAAGAGCTATATGCGAGACGTCACCATTGAATGGTGCCATCTTTGGGTATTAATTTTCCAAACTACCAATACATTCTCATACACAGGTATGAGGACCTTCCTTTGCTACATATGGTAAGGTTTGCCTGTGGTGATGAAGAATCCTTTCTGTTTTCATTATGATGATTTACACCGGTGATGGGCCACCTTGGTTCAAAATGGCTACAGAGACTTCGAATTTACCATTCGACATGAGGTCACAATCTCTTCTTTGAGCCAATTACTTGCTAAATGGAGCTAATTCAGCGTTGTTAAGTATCCATTGCAAAGATTCCTGCAGAGCCTATGGAACTTTATTCTTTGATGAACTTTTTCTCACAGTTAACAATTCCCTGTCAGTTAATGAGATTGTAAAGTGCTAGTCCCTAAAATATCTTACATGTCATTTTGTTTAGTACTGAATACCCTGATAATAAATAGATAATAAATCCATTAAAAATCAGTTAGCTGGACTCTGCCTTATTTGAATTGTGAATTAGTTTTGCTCAATATTAACAAAAGAAGCAGTATCACAAAATCACATTAAAATGCACTGAAGTGGCATTTCAAGGATTTAGTGTGGTTTAGGTGTTGGCTCTCCTGTGCTGGGATGTGGGGGCACTGTAAGAAATACATATATCCCTACATCTACTGCTCATTGTCCATCACCACTTTAATCAGCATATTAGTACAATAGTGCAGCCATCTTCACTATGTGATGACCAAATTCTATAACACAGAAGCCACTGTATATGCTTGGCTTCCAGGCAACCTTGTTCTGTTTTTAATCATACAATGTAGCTGAGAAACATCTGTGGTATTTTTATAGAGTTGGACCAATCTCTTACCCTACCGATAATTAAAGAAAGCCGACATAAAACACTTTCACATTTTGCATACTGCTCATAAACCTGTATTTAACAAGAAGCAGGCGTCAGGTTAACAAAACCTCCTGGGAAGGGAATTTCTAATGAAGACCCACTTGTTTTAGACAATTAATGCATGTAACTGGATTTTTTACTTAAAATAATCTAAAACAAAACATGACCAACATCTTATACATATACTTTCCAAAACAAAAAATAAAGATGTATAAAACTAGTATAAAAATTGAATTCCAAAAATAAAACTAAAATACAAATATCCCACAGGCTTGGTCCTATTTAGATGCTTCTGTGCATCTACAGTATGTGAAGATTTGGCAGTGTCAGATGATTGAGGTTTGCGTCCCAGAATTCACTTTCCTTCTAGTAAATGGTAATTGGACATGTTTTTTTTAAAGTGATTGTACAACAGTACATCTCATTAGTTTAGTGTAGCCTGATATAATAGGCAGTGATTTTGTTTATTACAAGATCAATGGTTATAATTTAAACTCTTCCCATAATTGCATTTTTAATATTCTAAATATTCAGCTTCGATGGGGCCTAACAGTATCAACCAAGGAAATTACAGTGCATTTTACAGGGTAAAATGTCATGGATTTCTGAAATCTGAGTGAAAAACCTTGCATTTGTTTTATATTTATACTTCTAAATTTGAAAACGAGGCACTAAATTAGAGTAACCTGGCATAGAACATTACTGTACGTCATTATGTCAGTATTTTCTGACTGCCAGCCATAAAGTCTTTCTCAGAATATATTCATTTTTTTCTGCAAAATAATTAACTTTTTCCACTGCTTCAATTTTTTCATGTTGACGCCTCAACTTCCTCTTTCAGTTTCCTCTTCAGCCTGCAAACGTCAAAATACTGCAAGCACACATGAGACTCCATGTGGAAACTGTACTGTTTTGCTATATTTGTAAAGAAAGTTTGTTTGAGATTCTGTAATGGGGAACGTCTTCCACACAAGATTAGCACAGAGTCTGCAGGGCATTCTGCTGGACTGCTGTTTATGACTCTGCTTCGGGAACAGATGAAGTGAACTGCATTCCTTTTCTGCCCCCAAAAACATAAAACAATGTAGCTGTCTGATGCCCAAACACAACAGAGCCAAAACCGATGGACAGATGCCAGGTACAAGCCAGAAACATTGTATTAGCCACCAAAAACAGAAACTACAACAAAATGAGTCAAATACCATATATTTGTATTACTGTATATTACTTTCCCTCACTGATAAGATATAGTAAGAGTCATAATAAACAGATTTGATCCTGGTGCTAATAATAATGACTGTTATTTTTTTAATGCATTCAAGAAATATTGCATTTGATTTGAGATCCATGACTATTCACTACTCTGTTAGTGAATTTTTTTTTACACCATCTCCATTTCCAGCCACTTAAAGAATGTTGCCAGCAAAGCACCTGCAGATATCAAGTTCAGATAAACAGGCTGAGGGTGCAAATGTGCTTTGATTTGCAGCATCCAACACAATGACAAGTGACATACATGAACATGAGCTGTGTTTTTTAAACAAGAATAGATTTAATCTGTTGATACCAATACCAACACTACGTAATGCTTTGTTCTCTTTATTTTTTTATTAATATTTTCTGAAGATAAGTTAGACAATTGGCCTATGAATGATTACTTTCAACGTTCAGAATGAAGAGAAAGTGAAAATGAAAGAAGGAGCTATGTTCAATAGATAGATCTGAGAAACAGGAGATACACTCCAATGACTATAAAAAAATGAATTCTTAGTAACATTACATCTGTGACAGATGTGCTTTGGTATAAATTGGTACTTTGCATAAAGCAACATTTCTTTAATGAAACAGTCTAAGCTTCAAGAAATTTAACATCTCCTTCTGCAGATTAACATAGAGTTTGTGAGTAATCCTTCACCTTGATTCCAAGGATTCTCTGCTATCTCACACGTAACCACGACAACATTAAGGAAGCCACAGCCTTGCAGAAGTGTTTATCGCAAGCTGTACCTTGTCTAGACACAAGGATATGTACAATGATTGAGAATGTCTGGAAATGTGCCTCTGAAATATTGTAAACAAATGTGTCTCTTAAGACTGAATGGGTCAAAACAAAAATGTTATTCCAAAATTATAAAAGTTATTGTCAGGTTCTGAACAAGCAATGTGATATCAATTTATTCGCATTCATAAGCATAGAAAAATGGGAAAATGATGAAAATACATACAAAAAAACAGCATGGCTACTCTCGATTTTGTCTGTATCATTCCTCTACAGCTCAATCCCTGCTTTTCATGTTGGCTGAGAACGTTCCTCCCAAAGACAAGGGAGATAATCTTAAAAATGCAAATTCTAGTCCATACTTTGCCCACACTTAATGTCAATTAATATAAATTTAATTGTATCTTTGCACTGGCAAGGCAGTATAATTAGTATAAAAAGACCCTTTCTTTCACCAAGGTATCATAGAAAATATGCAAACTAAAGCAAAACACTTCCTATAAAAACCAATGAACTAAAGTGTAGGCCTCTGGAGAAATACATTAGGATTTCCTACTCTACAGGAATCGACAAGAAAGATTTTTCAGTATTCTATTTAACTATCCCAAGGTGTGACATAATTCCTCAAAAACATACCTCAATATGCCTCACTTACTGTAGTTAATGATAACTATTAAATGCTGACACCTGAAGATAGCTCCACGGCCGAAATGTTGTGTTTTCTCTCTTCTTTTTTTCAGCATGGAATAAACCTATTACTATTAAATGCTTGTACTTGTTCACGGAATGCTACAGTAGATGGGATAAAGAAATGAGAAAGTACTTTGAAAAATTATACAGGCCAATATTTAACTAAGACACTTAGGGGTTAACTGCCCTACTCCAATCACAACATTTGTCAGCTTCTTTTCTCAGTTGAAGCTTCCAAATACAATGGGTCTGGCATTCAATTGCATTATTTAACTCACTTATCTGGGTTAGGCACAAAAAACACATTTCCATTCACAGCAACTGGTATAAACTACAGTCCAAGGCAAATTTATTTAGAACTTATTAAATACGTTTTTTTTGCGAGTATTATGCATGAGCAAACAGTACTGTTTGCAACAACACCGTGTTTGGGACAGTACATGTTTTAACTGAAATATATATGGCTCACCAATTAGCAAAAGTATTATTTTCTCATTTTCATCTCTCACACAAGATAAAAATATATCTCCAATAAAATTAACTTTCTTCATGTTCCTCTTCTTCGTAATCAGAATTACTAAAATTTCAGATTCAGATTTTGACAAAGACAAAAAAACCTAACCCAATGAACCCTAATATTAGCATAATTAAGACTATCTCCCTTGTCTTTGGCAGGAACTTTTTCAGCCAACATGAACAGCATGGACTGACAATAACTTTTATAATTTTGGAATAACATTTTTGTTTTGACCCATTAAATCTTGAGAGACACATTTGTGAGACACATCTGAGAGACCATGATACAGTATTTTATCAGAAAGTCTTGGGACTGTTTAATACTTAGGCCTGTCTCCTGAGTTTTAACCACAACCTTTAGGCACAGAACACGAGAGAGTTACCGTGGTGATAAATTCCTCCCCTGCACACATTGCTTTCCTTCACGAGTTCCAGTTTTATAACAGCCAAGTCAAATTTTCTGGAATGAAAAATTTAGACTGAAGTTCACACCAACCGTACAAAAACGAGGTTGAAACAAACATCATATGTGCACAGTCTAGGCGAACTGAATCTTTTTATTCTGGAAGACAGAACGTTACATGGGGATTTGATTCAGATATTCAGATTCCTGAAAGGCATTGAGTCAAATCAGGGGGTTTCTACAAGATCAGCAGCAACACAGGGACCCAGGAACTCAAGTGGTTTTTGCATTTTGAGCCATTTAAAACCAAAAACAGGAGAGACTTTTTTTAAAAACGGCAGATTGTGTTAGTCTGGAAGTCTGGAACCACCTTGACTCCTTGAATCCTTTAATAAAGGAAAAAACGGAATTTCTGAGGAGGCAGAGCAAGATCATTTGTAACCTTTCTTATGCTCTCATTAACATAAAACCACCACAAATTTGCATTTAGATCTTTTTTTCCTTTGCGAGAAGCAGAGTAAGGTCACTGTCTCTTTAGATGCTTAATTTAAATCACTTTTTAAAAATTCCCTGTCTTAACGTAACTATAGTGTCATGGAGATTAGCATTTCTACTTTTACAGAGTACTGAAGGTATTCTGTCCTGGTGCCCTGAAATCTTTGTCTAAGTGTTCAGAGCACTGAGGGGACAATGCACCACACACAGTGGGGCTGCTCCAGCCTTATTTACACTACAATGTAAATAATATGCATATAGACACTTCCTGTGTTACACTGCCATCGCCCCCCTTGCCTCACAGAAGCCCTCACCCTAAGAGGTGGCCCAGGCTTGCTTTTGACCTCAAATGCCTCCATTTCTAACTTCTCCTCAGAAGTGCAGAGACAACACAGCCAGCCATGGGCCACAGAACCATCGCCCATCCCCCTCCAGGAGCAAAGCACTACGCCAGTGAACAGACACACCCTGCAGGCCGAGAGAATCCCAGTCTCGCCCAATCATGGCCTGACTTGGAGAGCCACAGTAAAACTCTTTTGTGAGGGGACATGCCTACACAAGAACTCTGCAATGGAACATCACCGTGGCGATCCGGAACTTTGAAGTTAGTAAAGAACACTGGAAGAAAGAAAATAATAGCGATACAAGCAGGAGCAGTTATCAGTTTGTACAGACACGGTAAAAGTGAGCATTCATGCTCCTGAAAAATGTACAAGTATTTTATATTGCAGCCTCTGTGCAGAATCCTAGTATATAAACCTACAGCAATACTGACTGTATTTTTATGAGCATTTCTAAGAAAACTGCTGTTATTGTAACTGTCTCATTCATTTACTGTACCTCCTCCTCAACAATGTTATTTTGTCAGAAAAAGGTAGTATCCATTCATTTACGCAATTATTAATATCACATTTTTCACACTGCAGCTATGGTGAAATTTTACCCAATTTAAATTGCATGATCATATTTACTAGGTATTAGTTGGTCTCTACAAGCTCTGGAGAATATTTTCCCTCTGGAACAATAAAGACCCCTATTTTGGTACTTACTTTGGGTCCTTCAAGGAAGTAAGTATTACTGCATTTGTTATTTTGCACATGTTTTTTAAATGTTTTAAAAGACATTTTGAACCTCAGATTTTTAGCTTTGTGTGCACCCACAAAGCACTACAGACAGTCTTGGGTTTGGTTATATGTTTATCTGTTACCAGAGGTTTAGAGTTTGTGGTGACTATACAGTGGAGCCGGCTTTGTCACAACATTTCTCTGTAAAAATCCCAGATCTTTAAACGGTGATTCGTAATCTTGGGAGCGAGAATCCATTTGCTATTGATCCATAGGTAGGTTATTAATTATTCAAAATTGCTTGCATTTTATAGCACATTCATTGTGAAGAGTCCCAGAGGGATTTACACATGATAGGAGAGAACTATCTACCTACACCATTGAAAGGCAGTAAATACCTGGGTGACATAGTCACTGTGCATCAATAGCTCCTCTATGCACCAAATCGTAGGGAAATCATTGTGGATGATAGATTGCTGAAACAGAATTCTGGACAGGACATGTCTGTTAATACCTCTAATTTTTATAAATGTGCCAAGGGATCTTTAATAACCAACTAGAAGTTAGGACTTCAATTTCATACCTCATCAGAAGGATGACACTTCATACTGTACTGTGTCCCAGGTCACCTTACTTCAGAGGGAAGAGCAACACTACTGCTCCACAAACATCACTAACCAAAACCCCGGTTTTTCTTAAAGGTCTCCCATCCCAGTACTGACAAAGCTGCATTTTTCTTGGCTTCTAAAATATGTCTAAATCAAGCTACATGCTGATAACTCTAGTGTCAATTGCTTAAACGTCTTACAATATTAAGTCATTACCTTTTACATAATGTACAGTTGTTTGAGTTCTAATATAAAGCAAAGAATTTGGTTGGTAGTAGTTCTTACCTGCAGAGCCAAATTCCACAGATACGGTATGTTAGCTACATGCCCATTCGGCACATGTATTTGTGTCTTGAGAAATTACACAGTAGTAGTTGCTAAGTAATGATTTCTTTCAGTTGTCTTTTTTACTTATTACATTGTGATTATAAAATTACACCCACAAGCATGCTTGCTTATTTACAATATGTCTGGTAAAGTTGAGTGTTACCAGCTTCGTGTAAGCCTTTCTGAGAATTTTCCACCACGATAATGAAATTTGGCTGCCACAAGCAACACAGTGTACACCAGATGATCATTATCAGATGACTTTGTTAACTATGTTTGATGTGCGCTGCATAAGGTATATTTAACAAGGAGATGGTTTAAACGTATATAACATAGTGTGGTGGTCACAAATACAATCATGCTTTTGTACAGCTTATCTGCTTGTACAATGCAAGAGTATGGCATGTGATTCATGAAAATAACAATCATTTCCATAGACACATCACTGATCGCTGGTCTGAGACCATGCCTGAGAGATGAAGAGTGCAATCACTGTGCAATCCACATGTAAGAAAATTTTAACTCTGTGTCAATTGACTTCCTGAAGGAAAAAGCAATTGATATAAAGTAGAGTATCTTATAAACTCAGAGGACGTCTTCAGAATAAATGAAACATCAACCAGAGGACACAAACAGAAACTGTGTGTATTTTAAACTGAGAACGTTTCTACATAAAGGATTGTGGGAGTATAGGGCAACCTACTGTACTCAGTCCTGTTGTTACTCTGGCTTCCTTCAAAAAACAGCTGGATAAGGTACTTGGCTCAAATAACTTCTAAGTACCAAACCACAAAAAGGACTAGATGAGCTGTATAACCTCCTTTTACTTGAAATCTTTCTTATGTTATGTGAGGATTTTCCATGTGTATCATGCTTCTTAAATTTCGGGTTTCTTTATAGCCCACCTCAGGTAACCAGTAAGGGAGACCACCTGTCCCTGCAGCTGTCTGAAGAAACAATAAGCACAATGGCATCATTTAAATCTGGTGTAATAAAGTAATAAACCCACAGCTGCCAGTATAATGTTAGAGCGTCTTGCATGCTGTTGTACAGCACAACTGCAATTTAACATAAGCTCAGAAAAAACAGTAAAGCACAAGGCTTTGCAATTGAATTAAGGATACATTTAGTTTTATTCAAAAAGGAAACAAATGTATTCTTTTTTGGATCATGTCTCTTTTACCTTTATTTTAATAATTTCATATACCCGCTTGTTAAACGCAAAATCCTTTGTCCAAATTAATTTGCCTGCTATGTTCTCCCATTTTTTTTAGTTTTAAATTTTAATTTAGTAATCCCGCGAAGCTGATTTTTCAAATTGCACTGCTTAGCCTCAAATTCCCTAACACAGGACTCGTCCACATAAAACTAGCTTTTAAATTAAGAATTATCTTGTGACAAGCTTTGGTTTTCATTGTCCTTAATGTATTCTATTGACTTCCTGTAATGCTGGAATTGAATAAATCCTTCTGACTCAAGTCGCCCAGCTATTTTATTGGGTCATTTGTGAATAATGTTAACCTTTTGACCTTTGTCATTCACTTGCCACACAATTAATTTCTTGAAACAGTTTGGTGCTGGATGGCTGCTGCATTTCAGAGAATGGATTTTTACCTTCCACTGGGCAAAAGCTAGTGTCTTGTGAGAAAGGCACCTTAATTGAACCATGTATGTATCCTTTCCAGTGCTTTGTTCTTTAAGGCTGGCTGTCAGCTGAGATGAGTGATGCCCTCTGAGTGGTTTAAGCCTGGAGTTTCCTAAGACTTGACTGAGAATTTATAGCCTGTTTTCCCTTCCCCCAAGACACCATTGAGCTGATACTTACCAACATGCACTCACGGAGGGTTTCTCTGTGGTTGAAGTGCTTAAGATTAAGCAAATTAAGGAGCATCCCTATAAATCTGTTGTGGTATATTATGGGTTTCCATTTCACAGTGCCAGTCTGATCTACGCCTTGCAGGAATCTCAGCCTAGGATAATTTGTCTGCCACAAAACAAAAACAGCCCAGGCTTGTTTTGCTTTTCTCCGAGTGTACAAATGAGAAACTAATGCACGGAATGAAACTACCAGCTTTCAAATATATTTTTGCTTAGTATGCAAATTCCACTTGATAAAAAAATCAGTTGTTTTTCATGCTGTTGCTGTTTTGGGCCCTGTGAAAGAATTAATCTTTACAGGATATTTGAAGCGTTCTCATTTATACCTAATCCCTTTATTTCTACGGGCGTGTGAAGGATGTTTTATTTGTTTTCTGAAGGTGCTCTCAAATTATAGTCTTTTTCTGAGAATAGGCGAAGACCTCTATTTTTCAAAGAAATCACCTTGCTAGGAGCTTGTGCACAATTTTAATGGACATCTTTTTCTTTGCTATCCCAGTGTGAGCAGATGTAGCAGGTCAAAGCACTGTAAGAATCACAGAAGCAAAACATTGAAACTGAAAAGATACCATACAGACATTGTTTTATGTTTCAGATTAACAATACATTGGGCACAGACTGGTGGAAGAAGACTGGTGAGAGTTATCTGTTGCATGTTGTAAGTCAGATCTACTGTCTTTCCTCAAATTAAATTAGGTTCTATGATGGATGTATTCCCTGTGACATCTGTCAGTTCTCCAGCACTGCCTTACTATGAACTGCCAACATGTGTTACCCTGTACCGCTCTCTTGAAATTTGAATGCAAAGATCAATTTAATTAAATTGCATGATTTAGATTAGAAAACACATAAAAATCTATAAATCTAGCAAAGCCTTATTCCAGTTCTCAATATTGAGTTCAGGGAAAAAGTAGAAAAACTGTCATTTGAAATGAGATATTTTATAGAATTAGCATGAATTACAACGAAATGCAATGAAAGCTATGTGATCATTTTTGAAGCTCATGCTCTTCTTTAGTACTCAACCTGTCCTAATTTCAATGTTATCTAGTCACAAGCAATGCCCACACAGACAATGTAAACCAAATATTTTACTCCTCATAGTTTTATACTTCACAATAACATACAGTAGGTGCGCCTTTTGAGTTTTTTCAGTTTTTAGTATCCTTACAGGGCTCGTCTGGAATAAATCACACCTCGCCGCCAAGCATAGTTGTGTGAATGAGATCGTCTCAGTCATTGCTTCAGTATCTCAGAAAACCGAAAGTGTGTGTTGGATGAACAGAGTGATAAATAATCACTAGTTGTGGCAAAGTGCAGCTCTTGTCCTTGACCTGAATAACACCTAATATTACAGATGTTTCACAGGCTTTCCCTCACAAGCCCTTTGGCGTGCTGATAAATCATTTCCAAAATTTGACGGCGCTTGCTCTGTAGAGGGCTAAACCACTCATGCGCATGTGCTATTTCAATGTGTTATTCCAAAAACCTCTAAGTGATGAGCAAGCTTTGCTTAGTTAAATAATTTCGGTCAGTAACAATGGCATCGCATGATGTTTCAGCCAAAGAAGAAACAGACTTGTGAGCTCCCGTTTTTTGTATTTGACTACTTTTTTACTTTTGTCATAGTAACTAAACTAGTTAAAAACAATAAATAAATGTAGTGAAAGAAATGGAAGACAAAGAGGAATGGACTTTGTACACAAGCCTCTGAAAATAGTTCTCGCCAACACGTGAGGTTTTAAAAAAATCACTAAATTGCTATTCCTATAGTTTAGTGCTCATTTATCTACTGTATATCAGCAGCATAGCATGCCTAACCCTTGGATTTGATTTGAATTGCAGTCAACCCGGCCTTTAATGAAAATCTAACAGAAGACATTTTTCAATAGCTCCCAGGTCATCAGTTTCATCTTGTAATATCGTACATATAACCTCCATTGCTAACAAGAATAATAACATGTCATAACATTTACAATTCCGATCTTTCTTTTTGGAAAGAAGCAGGGCCGGAGCATAGGAATTCAATTTCAAACTCGGGTGGCGCAAGATCGTAGTCTATGCAATAAAACATGCGGTCATTTTCAAAGCACTCCAATGGCACAAAATATACTGTCTTCAAAACTAGAAACAAAAGCAGGTGGCATGGGGGCACAGTGGTTATTGGTGTGGTTAGTAGTGCTGCCTTGCAGCGCTGGGGCCCTGGGTTCAGTTCTGGACTTGAGGGTCTGTGTGGAGTTTGTATGTTCCTTCCATGTTCGCATGGGGTTTTCTCTGGCAGTCCAAAGGCATACTGGCTTCTGGGAAATTGGGCGTTTGTGTGTGTGCGTTTGTGTCTGTGCCCTGCGATGGGCTGGTGTCCCGGCCAGTTTGTACTCTGCTGAGCACCTGTTGCTTGCGGAGATAGGCTCCAGCTCCACCGTGACCCTGAATTGGACGGAGTGGTTAGAAATGGATGGATAGAAGAAATGACAATCAATCAGGTTTTCCAGCTTCATAAGCTGGGTGGAGCGTTGGCAAGGACTGGAGAGGTGGCACTGTGGCTAAGGATCTGTGGCTGGAAGGTTGCCGGTTCAAATCCTGCAGCCACAGTGCCACCTCTCCAGTCCTTGCCAACGCTCCACCCAGCTTATGAAGCTGGAAAACCTGATTGATTGTCATTTCTTCTATCCATCCATTTCTAACCACTCCGTCCAATTCAGGGTCACGGTGGAGCTGGAGCTGCAGTGGAATCCTACTCCGTTGGGCCCCTGAGCAAGGCCCTTAACCCCAACTGCTCCAGGGGCGCCGTATAAATGGCTGACCCTGCGCTCTGGCCCCAAGCTTCTCTCTCTCCCCGTCTGTATGTGTCTGTGTGTTTCATGGAGAGCAAGCCGGGGTATGTGAAAAGACAAATTCCTAATACAAGAAATTGTGATCTTTTCTTATAGCTATTCTCCAAATACAACTGGGTCCCATTGTGTCCTGTTTACTTAATTAAATGAGAAACCAATTCTGAAAAAAAATACTTGTACAGTAATTACACTTAAAGTGGAGATCCAAGTTGTAAAATGATTCTTCTTAGAAATTTGATTTAGAAAAAGTGAAATAAATTACAGATTAAAGTTTTTAAAAAAGTACCTTGAAGTGTGAATAATATCCTGTTCTGCACACTTAGGATTACATTCCTGATAGCATCAGTGAAAGTGACAATTTAGCAAGTCCTCTGCTCATTTCCTGTACATTAGTAAATGTCACGAGACATAAGAAGGTCTACAGAAGCCTCCTGCACTTTGTCTGAAGAATGGGCATAATAGTCATAATAGCTGAGATTGAACTTCCTTTGAAAACAGATGTGTCTCCTGAATAGGAAAAAAAATGGAATAATGCAGTACATCAGGGTAGCTGGCAAGGAAGAAATTAAGCAGGAGTGCATTTCTGTAAATATGACAGGTAAAGCCACATACAAAGACTGGGCTGAAAAACAGCAGCTTGTGTTGCATTTTTTATCTCAAATGAGAATAATAATACCTGCTTTGTTTGGTTTATGGTATAATATTCAGATGAAAGGCTTTACATTTTGAAAAAGTGAGAGATAAAAGGGTCCTATGGCCTATGGACTCTCTTTTCACTTTATTTTCTTCAAGGACTGAAGAAATGAACAATGTGCAAAACAAAATAGCAGAAGCAAAGAAATATTTTTTTACAGTCTTGGAAGGTTTCTCTCACTGTTCTCCAATCTCTGCGTCTTACAAAAGGCAGTCTGTGTGATGCTGAAGAGCTTTGTGATTACTGGTTGGAGTTGTGGGTGTCAAGTATCTAGCCACTCCTATTCCCTTTACCTGGCTGTGAATACACAACTGGCACAACTGATCCTGTGGAAGAATTATTCTATTATGAATCCTCCAGCCCCATCTGGATTTTCCTGTTCTTTCCCGGAAACATTTGATAATCAGAACCAGCTAATTCCGTACGCCGAGCCCATTTTCCAGGGGCATGGAAGAATATACTGTATCTACCCGTTTTCAATAACTACTCAGGCCAGTACAGGTTAGGCGTAAACTGAAGGCTACACCTTGGAGGGGATACTAGGCCATGCACACAAGGAACCACTGGAACAGAGATGCCAACTGAACTGAACAGTGTGGTTTCAGACTGACCATGCAAACTCCACACAGAAGATGCCTCACACCCAGAACTGAGAGAGAGCTGTGAGGAGTCTATGTTTTCCATCATGCCACCACAAGTCATGAATGTTTAACAAAACTGAAATTACACAAGGTAATTCTAGCTTTTTAGCTTTGGTAAATAAAAAAAGAAGTAAAAACATTTACAAGGGGCAACAGACTCTTGTTGTTTCTGTCCCAGGTGATTACTCAGTGCAGCCATATTAATTGTGGCTCTTGTTACTGCTTTACCCTCCATTTTGGCAGGCATTCCAGTCCTTGAGTAAGGAGATAATGTAAAGCTTGTATAATTACAGGTTGTGCTCCAAGTTTCCAGCAAAACACACACTTAGAAAGCCCAGCTTAAGCTTTAGCTTTAATATAAATTGTATCAGGTGTTAATATCAGCTACTTAAAAACTCTACTAAAGCTACTAATGTTATAACTGGTGAAGTGCTGTGTTAAATAAAAGATAATCAAACCTTTATATTTAGTGCTGCCTAAATACGAGGCATTGTGGGCAGTAATTGTGGTTACATTCATCCACTTGTGTCTCCAGGTTTCACCGTTCCAGCCCTGAATGAGGGGGTTAAGTGGCACCACTTGTGATACTGTGACAATCTGAAGACCCACACAGCACATGGACCCATCTGTCACAATCGCCAGTGTCAGGATTTCTCAACTCCCCGGTAAGGTTCATAAAACATTTATGCCATTTCCAGCCCTGTAGCAGCTGTGACCTCAAATCCTCCAAGCTCTAGGATGAGAAATTGTTCAAATACAGGCCGACATGTGACCTGGCTTTTGATAAACGCCTCTTCATTTAACTTGAAAACAGGAAGATGCATCTTCGTGGAAATAGAGGGTATATAAAGGCTCAAAGTTGGGGTGGCGACGGAAGCAGTGTAGTAATAATATGACTGGAGAAAATCTCAACACATTAGAAGATTATCCTCTCTAACATTACAGTAGGCATCGGCATTACACACACCTTAAGTGTAGGGCCATGACAATGTCTTAGTGGCTTTAAAAGCAATTAGTAAAGCAATGAGTATGGACCTTTTGAGATTATCTCATGACTGATACCTCTGCTGAGCTGCTCTTCAGCTGTTAAGATAACAGGTGCATATATCTGGGGACATGTGGAATGATAATTGCTTGCTGTAAGTGACATATATTGCTCTAGGAAAACCATGACCTACCCATGGATTTAAAGATATGACAAATAACTGAAGCTCAATACTAAAGATGTGTATTTTATTTCATGATGTAAGTATATGTTTTTGAGAAAAGCTTTCAATTTTTAGTTTAAGTCGAAGGAGAAAAGGACAGATTGTAAAATAAATAGTATAAAAAATACTATTAAAAAAATAAATAGTATAAAATCTGAAACATGAAGCTTGAAAAAGCGACCTATGAAAACGACTGGTGTTCTTGTTGACACCTCCTTTACCTGTTCTCAACAATATAGGGAAGCAATTAACAAACAGAATGTTAGGATACTTCCGTAAGATTGGAGAATTTTAATAAAGGGATGTCACATGATGTACAGTACTAGTAACATCTCACTTAGAACATTGTGTAAAATCTTTGTCACCATGATAGTACAAAAATGTCATTGTTTTGAAATAAATACAAAGAAAAGCGACAAGGTATATTTCCCAAGCAAGTACAAAGATCTTTTTACTCTGACAAAAGTAATGTAAAACTAAAAGAACAACTGGATAAGATCCTCAGATTCAATTAGCTACAAAAAACACACAAACAACAACTTCTCTGGTTTGTGACCTTTCTTAATCCTTGTTTTAATGTCACAAAGAACAACTGAACTACAGCAATAAGTCATTATAGTGGCGTAGTAATAATTGATTGTGTAGTTTTGTGATATTACAGGATTATACACACCACACATCAACCCGACTCAAAGTTTTGTTTTAACTCTGAAATCTTCAAATCTTGGAGGAAAACCTAGGTTAATTCTGGATGAACACAGAACTTCTCTTGTAAGAAGTAAGCCATGTCCCTTGTCTCTATGTTTTTTTCCTGCAATTATTGACAATACAGTATATTCAAAGAAGGAGATTTGCTCTAGAGAGACAGCTAAGTAAGAGACACAGCAGGATTGCCTAATTGAAAAGTTATCATATAAGTAACCATATACTGTAAATTCTATATATTGTTCTAACGCAGTATATATGACAAACAAGGTTTATTCCATGCTGAAAAGAGAAGAAAAGAAACACAACATTTTGGTTTTTGTTTTGCCTAACATCTCCATAGTTATTTTCATGAATTGGTCAAATGTATTATCCTCCACTCTAGATGTAGATTTGACACTGTACATAAAAAATCACACCATATCATGAAACTACTAATTCTATTAGATTTTCTCAAAAAAGCTGTATAGGCTGCCAAGTAAAAACAAACACGCACTGTTGAGCTAGACCCATCCTGGACTAATCAGTAACCACAAATTGTATTGTAAAAGTACAGTCTGTATGGGAGGGAGTCTGGAACAAACTGTACAATTACTTTGTTGAAGCTGACTCCCTGACTTCTGATTGGAAGAGATTCTCAGATACAGTTGTCCCCTTTTGTTTGTAACAGTTCTCATGTATATATTCTTAAACAGGTAATGGAGTTTGTTGAAATGAAATGCAAGATGTACTGAATGTAATACTGCATATTGCAAACTTGAAACAGAATAAAACTTGTAATGGTTCTGGGTATTTTAGACCATATTTCCATGGCATTTTTATTCATCTTTTTCATCGAGCTTGTGGACCGTATTTTCCTGTGCCCCTGGCAAGACAACATCCTCTTCATTTCCTATCCCTCAGCACTGAAACGTCAACCCAGTGGCTTGCTGGTTTGTTCCTGTTAATAGACTGGCGGCTGACTTCATTTGTGAGAGGCAGGAGACAAGCGTAACTAGATTGTCCTGGAACATGCTGCCTCTGGTTTCCTTCCTCATTTTTCAGTATAGTGAATAGAAAGCCTTCTCCCAGAGGCCTGACCAAAACCAGAAACCAAGCTATTAAATGCTCTCAGAATAAGAATTCCCATTAATGCTGCAAAGATACCTTCACTGCAGTTACTATGTTCAGGAACATTACTGACCAACTTTAAAAATGTTCTTTATGTTTTTAATCTGGGTGAAGGAGTACACATTCTTCAGTCTCAGACGTTGTAACGATTCGTCAAGAAATTAGACATGACCTGTGAGATTTGGATACCAAATGTTGGAAAAGACAAAACGCAATGCATTTTTTAGTTTTTTTTAAAGATATATTTTAAAATCTGCAAACAGAATATGACTGAAACAAAATGCTGTGTTTCTTAAACCAGGTTCTTGATACAAACTGTTATTCCACACACTGGAATAATAGATAATTTATCACACTAAGTAACAATGACACACATTAAACAGGTTTATCTATTTTCTATCAATTTCCTTTAACTGCCAAACTATATATTTTTATGAATTAATACCTTTATTATGATTAAGTTTTTGTAGCCCCTCTAAAATGGGCTACTTGGCTTTAGCCGTTTTTGAAATACATAAATGATTTTCACTGGGTCTGTCTGTATTATGTGATAGTTTACAGTTTCATTTATTTAGCTTGTGAAGAACTGCTCAGTAATTTAATAATAAAAGGAAAAAGAAACGTTATCCGAGTTCTGTCATCGCCATTGCTGTAATGTTTCTTATTATTTGACATAAAGCAGTAGAAATGATCAAAGAGCTGTCTTAGCACAATTAATCTCCCAGAAAGCTCACACACTCTCTGTGAGTGAAAAGAAACATTAAGCAGCCAGCATATCCCTCATCCCTGCTAATTAATAAAATGGAAATTCTATGCTTACATCATTTTGCGCCACTTCAGAGTAAATTCATAGCCTCCCGCACAAGGGCACGTATTCATACATTTTGGGAAAATTCATTTTACCTCCAACAATTAGAAAAGATTAGAAATGGAATGTTTGACATTTAAATTCCCCAAGGTTTGAGCACAGGTATTCCAGCCAGCCTGCTGAGTGCTCTTAGACTTCAGCAGCTATAGTTCAGCATCTCTTGGGGTTTCCAGAAACCACTTTTGAAATATGCAGGCAACCATAACACAGTTAGCCTTAGCAATTCAGAGGGACCGGTAATTAAATTAGGTGTCAAAAGATAAAAATGGTTTGTGCCCCACTCCAGAGAAAGTGTTTAAATATATACAGAATCATTTCTCTCCAGTAGCCAATTCTGAAATTCCAGTGGTGCAGTAAAATATTACTTCATTCCAGAATTTTTAAATACATCAATTCTATGGACTTCAAATTCAACCAAAAGAACACTTGTGCTCAAAACATTGCTTTTCATTTAGAGCTATCTTTTACTTTACATGTAAATTGCAGCTGGCGAAGAACTAACAGATTGTCTGTCCTATAACTTTGCAAAAATCAAGGAAAAAAAATCCACACAGAACTGGAAGAAATACACCATGCAGTTATGCTGGGTATTAATGTCTTATGGGAGTACACATGGTGTTCACCGAGGAAAACTTCTGCATGTTAAATGACCAGCTTTGCATCATAATTAGGTTTATATCTTGTTGGTGCTTCAACAGTTGCCTCAACAGCTGTTTTACTGATGATCAATGTTTCAATAATCCTCCTGTGTTACAGAACATGCGATCAGCACACGTTGTTGTGAAGAAATCTACTGGTGACATCTCTGAAAATGCATAAACATCTTAATTCAACAATATTGAAATATCACCCTTGAAAGGTTGTGGCTTCTGTATGTGCAGTTCTCACAAACACAATATTATAATTCAAGTAAATACTGATTTCAAGCAGGAATGTCAATCATATTTAAAGCTTTGCTCTAGTTTTTATTTGTCACTTAAATGTATTATTAACTTTGTCAGAGAAAGACTTTCTTTGTGTGATTTAAATATAATGCCGGTTATATGACTTCATCAATCCATTTTCAATAAGTGCTTAATCCAGCAAAGGGCTGGACTGAGCTACAGACTGACCCAGCCATCTATGGGCCACAACACACCCTGGATGGAACGCTAGTCCATTGCCTGGTGTCTTTCATGAAGAAGTTGGATGAGATCCTTGCATTAATTAATTACCAAATGGCCTCCCCTTGTTTGTAAGCTTTCTTATGGGTTTAAGACAATGATGAAAGTACAGCACTAGGGATGGACAAAAATAAACAACAGAGAACAGTGCTGATGAACATGAAATAACACTGCATTGCAGTATTTGAGTTTGGTGGAGGTTGTGATTAACCTGTATATGCATATTGAAATCCATAAAATTATACACAAAAATCAGTATCAGTATTAAATAAAAGTGTAGTTCCACTTCTGTGGTGATATCATTAATTATGACAAATTCTCAATGAAATGCAGGCACATTACATTACAACTTTAAAAAGGTGCACCTATTTACCCTGTTTTGAATGTTTTCCCTCCGAAACAGAAAGTTTAACTTTATTACATTGTATATGCCTATGTTTACATCCTACACTGAGCCATTTGATATAAGCACTATGAGAAACCAAGAAGCTTTTCCTTAGTTTCATTCTGTTCTCTCACAATACACTGAATGATATGTTCAGAGAAAATCTGACCGTATCCAAGCTGTAACGAGGAACAAAATCAATTGATGAATGAGGGATAGAATCTGACAGTGCTACTTGAGATCTAAAAAATGCAGTATGGCTTATTCATAAATATTTGAAGAGGGCCGGGTGTGCCTCTGGACAAGCATATGAAGTGCGGTCATGTACCGTCTAATCAGGAGCACTGAGTAAGTACTCATCGCTGCAAATCTAATATTTCAGTACTGGCTTATACATAGCCATATACAGACTAGTGATACAGTTTATACAAAATGTAAAACAAGTGCTTACAAAAAGTGGTTTTCATCAAATACATCAAACTTTCCTATCATTTTCAACACAAACGTGAGCTATAGATACTTGGGAAAACTGTAATGCTAGACAAAATTTTATCGGTATTTAATGAACATTATGTTCTCAAGCTGATATATAGTATTTGTCCATTATCCTGTCACACACAGTCTCCTGAAACTCAGAGGACCCACAGAAAAATAATGTTCTACATATGCTTTTGACTACATGTTTTTCACATGGTTACAATATCATTAGTGTAGATGCTGCATTACTTTTCTAATTCAGAAGATACTGGCTTGAAAGTCAGTTGCATTATTTGAAATGGAGTCTCTGCCAGTAGCTTAGTAAAAAGCCCATGCAGCCTGCCGTGTGAGAAACCTTTTTCCCCACAGTTTTCCCACAGTGGTCTCAGAGGCTAAACCACATGTGAGACAACAGGAGACCAAGGTGCACATTTCACACATAGAATTCATCGCATTAAAGCAACAATAGAACAATGAACAAAATTACTGATCTAGAACTATTCCACATACTGTACCTAGTGTTTTAAAAATCATGACTCTAGGTCTGAAAATACATTTGTGTCTGAAAAATATTTGTTAAAACCGTTAATTACTGAGATAAATCAATGGTTGCTGGTTTGATTTATGTTCCTTTCATCCTCTATTATTATCGTTATAAACAGTAATAGAAAGGTACCCTGCTCTAAATGACTAAAAAACTAAGCCTGAATTTTCTGTTCAGGCATCTGCAAATCTCTGCAACTTCAAGAAGCAATGCTCACCTGTCCTTTATTATGTATTATGCAGCATAGACCTTTGAACCATACAGTATGTTATTAGACTTTATATCTCCTGAAGGTTCATAACTTTTATCTATTTAAAAGGACATGTATTTTAAAAGTGTCATTTTCCAATATCTGACAGTTATCAGAATAAAAATAGACTGAGCAGAACAGTGAAGGTAGCTAGCAAAATTATGGGAAGGCCAATATAATCACTGGCTGTCATGATGACCTCTTGCACAGCGAATTTGAGCTCCTTTCATCAGTGTCGATTTAGCCTACCTAGATTCAAGTGCAATAGAACAAAATTATCTTTTATTCCCATGGCTATTAGCGTGTTTAAATTTGACAATCGATTGTATATTTTACTTTAGTTATACATGCATGTCTCTTATTGGTTAATGGGTTCATGTTGTGTTAAGTGCATTGTCTAATGTGTTATGTCTTTTACCAAACTATGGCCAGTCGGCCCGCTGAGCTTTTCTGAGTGGTCCACAGCTCACTACTGTTTGAATCTCGAGGGTTACTTTTTAGTTATCAAGTATCACAGCTTCTAGCAGCAGCTGGTGAACCCTTCACGGACGGTGAGTTTATTAAGCAGTTTACGCAAGAGGTCGGGGAGGAGATGTGCCCAGAGAAACGCGACCTATTCCTGTTGGTGAGTTTATTGGCTAAAGAGAGGATTTCACTCAGATGGCCCAGCCAGCAAGGTTAGTAAACATTTTTGAGTGGCCCTTGCTCTAAAAAGTTTGCCGACCCCTGCTTAAGATGATGGTAAGTTTTTCAGGCTGGAGATTTCGGTTGTTAACTGAAGAATTTAAACATTACTGCTGCACCATTGATAACAGATGGTTAGACTGAAGATGAAGTCCATATGTCCTGATAACAGCAGTTTCACAAGGCCTCACAAGGTAATCTGTTAAAATAGCAAAATATTGCTATTACATTACTTTGTTAGTAAAAATCAATTTTTCTCCTAACAATCTCTATTTAAGGGTTTTGCTTGAACAAAATACTGATACTGATTTTTTCCACACTTTTCACAGTTCACATGTTAGAATTTGAAAATTTAAGGCTTTGATGGCATTTCCCTGGAATTATGTGTGACCTTTGATCCCAGTTCAGTGTCCTGGTTGAAATGACTCATACTGCAAGCCAAACTGGTGCAGTTCAGAGGGATGTTTATACTTCTGTTACATTTCTTAAAATTATCCCACTTTGAGCAAACTATCTTAACACCTCTGATGCTAAGCTATGTGCTGAGGTGCTATTCTACTGGCCAAAGGCCTTTGTGACCCAATTAGTACATCAAGACTTCATTCAGATAGGTTTTAAAGACTGCCTCATAACTGACAATATTTTCTGCCACCTTCCCTTTATACCGATGGCTACAGATATAAACCTTGAGGTGTTTTTTCACTGGATGCCAGTTTTCTTGGCTCAAGTGGTCATATCTATGGTTGGTTCTAGATCGTTTAGGTCTATCACATGGGTTTGGGATCATGTTTCATTAATTGGATTATGATATACAAATCTGTGATTTGCCCTGACTTTGGAACCACAAATTGTCCATCATTCAAGTATTTCTGCCTTATTTCAATTAATATACTCAAAATAGAACTCTATGCAATGGTGATGAGATATTGTAGACAATAGCCCCCTGTCTCTACCACATTTGCCAGCTTTTCATAATGACGTTAGTGCAAATATAGCAAATTATTAGCTCTGAGTCAACATTAATGCCCATGAATTTTGCAGTGGTGAAAATACACCTGGTTCTGTTTCTCATACTGCTCAAACACCTCAGGTACCTTGGTACTGAAATGTACTCTTCTATTAGTGACACTTGAGAAACCAACCTTGACAACTTTTTTTAATAAGGTACAGTAAGGCTGCACACACTTCCAGTTCTCTTCAAACCTGATGTCAAACCATAATAAAAACAAAGGCGATTCCTTGCTTTAAATTTTTAGCTCTGTGATTATTCATTTTCCATCTTTATGGTTTTGGGATAGACTATATACAGAATTTCTAAGTTCATTCAAAAAAGTATATGAAACAAATGCAAATTCTCCGCTCTGTGGTGTGCAATTTCCGTAAGGGATCGATTTGGTATATCCCTACTCTTATATATACTTCCTGATCTTCTACTTTAAGAAAATATGGTCTCCCTATATAGACTTAAGAATCTAATTTGCACTGGGTTCTCCTTAGACATTGTATATTGTCTTTTGGGCCCATAATTATGCATTTAATTACACTTTGGTGTCTAGTGGAAAGATTTACAGTTCCCAGAAGACATGGAATTCTCACTTTCCTATTTTCCATATTCATAACCTCCTCACAGGCAGTCCTCAGGCAGGTACACATTCTAGCAGTTATTGTTGATTAGGATGGTGTGGGCTTTTTCCAGGACTTTTAATCTCAATATGAGCTTAGAAATCCAATACATACAAATCCAATACATAATTGCTAGATTTCAGATGCAAAACAATCAATTCCCTCTATTTACAATGTTTTTTTTAGGCGCCTCATGCAAATCTTTATCAGCTGTTAACATTTGGAATTAGGAAAACCAATCAGGGTGTAAGAAAAGTGACTATGAAATTGTTCTTTCCCCCATCACCACAAATTACTTCCTTGCTTCCTTCTTCACCAATATTTGCCAGAACCTGCAAAGAATATCCTTTTTTTACTGATTATGATCATATGCAAGACTAGCCAAAGATGGAAAATTATTTGGGGTGTGATTTTATGATATTTCAGGATGATTAAACGGTCTGAAAAAACATAAAATAATGGTACTTGAATTGAGCCACAATGTTTTGCCAATGCAGTTTACCAATGTGATTCTTTTGCTAATTCACTGTAAAAGAATCCACCTAGAATCATGTTTTCCAATCGTCACTTTCCTTTCTTCCTTATTTACAGTTCGACTGTTTTTATTATACTGTTTTAGAGAAATAATAATGAAAGAGATGAGTACCAAAACATTAATGAAGACTCAGCTGTAACATGCCTGACGTTTTAATCACCACCAGTGTGTGCTGTCTAATTCTGCTCCAGTTTTTTTTTTATTTGGAATGAAGTCATGTTTTTTTTTTGACTCCTCTTTCTTGTTCTCATTTTTGCTCCTCTGCCCCTCAGTTCGGAATCCTCAATCGCTTTTTAACTGAGCTGAAACAAGCAGGAAGGAGATGTTGATGAGGACCTTAATAACTTTTCTCTCAGCACTTATCACAGCCATCTGCTGTTTCTTGTGGTGCAAGAGGGATTACACAGAGGTGTCATGGATTGGAGGGCTGATAAGGGTCACAGTTTACAGGGACCCAGTAAACCACAGGACTGTACACTACCAAGCAAGAGGAGGATGGTCTGGCTGACTCAAGCCCAGTAGTCCTTGGGCCCATTCAAGCCCCTGTGCAGCATAGCTACAAGGCTCAGTCAGTATTCAGAACAATGGAACAAGTAAAGGTTTATCCCATGCTGGAAAGAGAAGAAAGGAAACACAACGTTCCAGCTGTGGAGCCTTCTTTGGGTCTTTTTTTTCCTTCTCTGCAGTGAGAAACTGATAACGTTTAGAGTAGAGGGATCTGATGAGGTTAGTTATAAAGGGAAGATGATGTGGAGCTGTTAGTCGTAAAAATTCCTTGGCCTCTTTGATCTTGTTGTCAGAAAGGGTAATCTGTTGTTTGAGGGTGAAAATGGTAGAAAGCATTAGTTTCCTCAAAAAGTGTTGTAGAAGTCACTGAGTGTTACTCCGGGTGGTGTCAGAGTCAAAGGAAAAAGTTAAATTTCAGACAAAATCCTTTAGGGATGATATTATAACAACGCCAACTGTAAAGGAATAGGAGGTGGTTAGAAAGATGGCTAGGTCACCTGAATAAGGCTCCACAGCTGAAACGTTGTGTTTCTTTTCTTCTCTTTTCAGCATGGAATAAACCTTTACTTGTTCCTTTGCAGCCCTACTCGTGCTGACGCAGCTCCCTACTTCAACTGCCTGAGAACAATGGCTTTATTGCTTCAGCCACTTACTAAGGAAGCACCTTACTTTTCCCATTATTCAACTGACACTCAACACAAGTTCCATCTTCCCTCTAGGGTTCAGACAGTTCTAGCTGTTCACAGTTAGATTCCCTACAGATTCTAGAAGAGGAAGTCCCATATTTCACAAATTCAGAGACGTGTTCACATGCTATGATAGACGCAGAAGCAAACCAAATATAGATCTAGTCTTTGTCACAATTTCATCATTAAGGAAGTGAAACTTCATGCCTCAAGAATCTACCACTAATATATTAGTATTCACATTCAACAAAAATGACCAAAAACATGACTTAATTATTTAAAATTCTCAAAGTAGCACACAGTATTGAGATTATGGTCTCTATTGTTTGTGTTTTTTCTAAGTCTCACAAAATAAAACAACTAAATTTTCTAGACCATTTTCTTGCAACAATATTAATATATTTTTTGTATATCTATTGATTATCAGTTGTCCCTCTGAGGGACATGTGCATGAAAATTCCTTAATATTTATCTCACAAATTCCCAGAAAAGGCCCTTCAAATTGTACCTGTGATAACAGAGGTTTGTTTTTTTAAATGAAGCGCTCGATGTTGCATGCAGAGATTGTGGAACACAACATGTTTAGACAAGCAGAGTATGAGCAGCCACACAGGCACTCCCTAAACATCTGACAGCATCCACCCAATTCCTCCTGCACAAGCCCCAACAAACAGGTACATTTTGCTGACTAGGACTGTGGTTGCTATGTTCCAAAATCTCATCATCACAGTCTCCTGGCATGTCTGTTACCCAAGACTGCAGCACTAAAAGATCTCCCAGTTAAAAAAACTCTGAGACCAGGGAAGTATTTTAACATCCCGAAGTCAAGGTGTTGAAAAGTTGTCTGTAAATCTACCTCCGCCGCACCCCAAGAAAACCAAGGCAGCTCAATCCGTAGGGCCCAGATGAACCTTCTAACCAGGAGTTTCTTTTGTTAGTTGAGGTTTTGAAGAAATCTTGGAATTTCAGGAAAATACTGATTTCTGCAGTTTTCAGATGGCTACAATGAGAATTACAAAAATTCATTAGAACGATAGTCAGCAGAGATTGTTACAAACAGAAGATTAACAACATGCTTTAAGGGACCTTGAAGACTCCATTTTCTTGAGCATAAAACCAAACTGCATCACAGACTCTAAAATCAACTAGGCTTTGGAGAGTACAGAATAAGGCACACGAGCAAAAAAAAAACAAAGAAGACTTCAAAAAGGAATATAAGAATATATGAATGGCTGTAAGCACAAGGCAGTTCAGTGCATCTTGCTTGTTTGGTAGCAAAGAGAATCTAAAATCTTACTCAGCTGTTTTCTAAAAGAGTCCCAACTGCCTGACCTCCCTCTTAAATGAATCTCCTTGAAGTTTCCAAATGTGACCCTGGATTCTCATTTCACTGCCGAGTCTGAAATAATCCCTATCTTAACTTCCCTATCCTTGAATCAAGTCTCCTCTGAAAAGGAGGAAAAGCTGAGAAATCGGAATGTAAATGACTTCCATTTCCATGTAGCCTATTAGTAGAATTTGCTGGTCTTTAAATGATTATTGATATATTGATGGAAGACACACCCTATGTAATTACAATGATGAAAGGTTTAAAGATAGAACTCAAACCAAAATCCAAGTGGTTGGCCAGAAATCTGAAAAAAATTGTTATTCCTCTTTAAATACTACTTAAGGAATTAAGTCTGCTTTTTTTTGATAATCACTATCCTATGAGAGACATCGAACTAAGCAAAATCAAGTGGCTTAGTACTACAAACAATTTGGTTATGCAGAAATAGATTAAGAGACAAAGATTCATCAAAGAGCTGAATCTATATATCTGACAAAAGAACTGAGTCTCACAAATTTAGTATACTTGTGCTCCCACTAAACACGAGAAATGTCCTTATTTGATGTCAATGCAATGCAGTTTTGCACAGGGAAAACGGGTGTTAAGACAGATCAGGTTACAGCTGAGGATTTTTTTAAAGCTGTGACTACAGCACGGCTTTTTTTTGTAATAACATCATCTTCCTTCTCCAAAATACAAAATACAAACACAGACCAACAACGGACTAAGCAGTTGAAAGCAGAATTCATAAATATAGCCTGAAACCACAATAACAGAGAGCTGTGGTAGCAACAGCTCAAGTCTGCCTGGTGTGCAGTACTGCAGGAGAGACGCTCACCTACATGACTCAGCCTGTCTTTTGGCAAAGCACTGTTCCTCTTCAGGTAGGCACATGCAGAGCTATGTGACTTACTACTGTGTCATCCTGGGCCAGGCCAGCAATAACTTCATCTTCCTCACCACACATTCACAGGTGACGGGATCATTTCTGAACTGAACGGAAAATTGCTGCTTAATTCCAATTCAGTACTTGAATTGTCATTTGGAATCAAACTAATTTTGATGCAGCAGAGGAACTGGATTTAGAACGAAAGGAAATGAAATTTAATTCCATGACCATGAATGCCCTTTGAAGTAAAACATCACAGCTGGCATTTATGATAATAATTTCAGTGGTTCAGTATATGTGTTTACAGACTATGTCTAAAACCAAGGTAAAAACATTTAATTTGTAGAAATCAGGTTATTTAAATGAGCTGTTCAAGTGGTACAAGAGCCTGTAGCGCTCTTTTATTAATTCTTTAGAAGGGTCTTTCTTTAACTGGCTCTGTTCTTTACCCCACTGCTCCTACTGTATTCAAGTACCCCCATCTACTCTCTCCTCTCATTATCTTGTGGATTTTATGATGTATTTGTCATTCTGTAAAGCGCTTTGAAAAGACACCTTTAAAGGTGCTATATAAGATAAAGTTTATTTTTATTTACATATAAAAATACATTTCCCAGCATGCACTTAAGAAGGCAACTCCTGAATGAGAGGTAACAACTAGTAGCATAGTGGTTCATTAAGAAGAGATGCTCCACAGCTCTTTTAAAATAAGTTTTTACCATTCACATCTGTGCAATTGAACTACTTATATTTTTTCAAAAACACTCAAAAGAATCAATGAAGTGCCACATACATAAATCCAGACATGCATTCCATTTTTGGTCAGATGTAAATGTGCCATACAGGTAATCACACACCTTTGTAAAATATGTTTACAGGGAATTTTATTTCCTCTCCCTTATCAATTTCCAAAACTCATACTCTTCAAAGCTGGAGTATGAAGAGTCATACTCTTCAAGGATCCCAGTAAAAAACAGATAATGCATGGGTTAATAAGTCCAACATTCAACACTCACACACCGGTTTTATTTAGTAACTGATTTAGAAATGAAACACTGAAAGTCTTGCAGAAATTGTTTTTCTTTTTCTAAAATGGAAGTTGGAAATACACATTTTGTCCTAATTTCTCTCACAAGAGGGAAATTTACTGTGTTAGCCTGAAAACGTTTCACAAGACCAAAAAAACCCATGTTGCAGACATGAAGTAATTGTGCTTTTTTAGAGATCCATTTTGAAAAAATAAGATCACAGACAAGAATGACGGTTATGTATGAGAGGGGCTACACTGGTCCAAATCTGAGTTAAGTACTATTAAAAAAATTTAAAATAGGGCAATTGAATTGAACAGCAAAAGAAGACTGAGCTGATTCAGCAACACGAGTTCTACTTCTAAAACTATGATTTTTCTTTCAGAAACAGCTGCAACTTTTAGATCTATTCATGAGGGACTAGTGCATCAACACAGATAAACACTGCCCCCTCTAGAGTGCAGTACATCACTTTCACCACGGAGACAGGGCTTCGTGAGACCCAGGATAGAATGTGGATGCTGTGGTTTTTGTTTTTTAGAAGGGCAATAGTGTGGAGTTGTGGCAGGGCTCTGGATTCAGAAATATCAGCTGGTGCTCTTGAGCAAGATACTTCACCCTCCTCAATCTAGCAAACCCAGTAGTATAAATCAATACCAAAAACATGTATGTAAAAAAATAATTATATCCTTTCTACACACAATAGGTTGAATGACCTCTTGTTGCAACCTTATGGATAAAGATCACTTTGGAGTAAAGCAACAACAAAAGCAATTGAATATGAGGAAAGAGGGTTCATTTAATGCTATATTACAGTATGTTAAAATAGTTCAGAACAAAACTTGAGGAAATACACACCCCAAAGGAATTCTATATCCAAGGAGAAAACTTGTTGAAACCAACCTGGCAGCTTTGTATGAGTTTCTCCTGGATGTGAGCCGCCTGTCAATCAGACAGCAAGCAAACAAAGGTTTTTGGAAATGAAAAAATCCTTTATATTAATACAGGTATTGCCACACAAACCTTAACTTATCTTTTTTTTAACAAACAGGTGTGCTGCAGCCATGTCATGTGAGGCCAGACATTAACAGGAATGCCACAGAATTTCAGAAATGTCACCCCTGAGAAAAAAATAGTGAAATGAATCATCTCATTTTTCAAGGCAGAAGGAACTTTTTATTCGGAAAGAGTCTGGAGCCCCTCTCGTAACACCTGCTCGACTTCCTCACCGCCTCTCATCATTCGTAATCATGTTTCCTTTTAACCAGGATTTAGTAGCAGTGACAGACTTTGCACATTGCTAGGCAACATAACACCAAGTGCAGTGCTCATCCTATGGACGGTTTGGAGGCAATTAAGAGAAAGATCTGAAAGAAATACAGACCACTTGATGTTCAATGCAAAGGTTGCTGCAAGAGTAGTAACTCCAACAACTGCTGACATCCCTCATCAGCTAATACTGGAGCACTATGCGGAAAAAGTCACACCTGATACCTTATAACGTTTCTTTCAAAATAAATGTGTCTTAGGCTGGAGTATGTTGGAAAACTCTGCTCTGTGAGACGAGTCTACAAAAAGTATTTTCCAATTATTTATAAGCAGCTCTGACATACTTGAGAAGTATGTAAAGTTGTAAAGAAATCATTGGAGTTTAAAGAATTTCATTTTAATCTGCAGTGCACTTCATTACATTCTTCTTGGTATCAAAACACTTTTCTAAGGGCTGCTCAAATGACAGCTGCAATAGAGTTACACCCTAATTAATAAGTAAACTAGGATATTATTTAATTATCGTTACACCAAGCGAGAACATTAACACCAGGATTACAGCGTCAAAACTTTTACTTCTAGGAGCAAGCTTGTTTTCTTCATTTAAAAAAAATGAAGATGACAGGGAAAAGGAACAAAAATAAAAACATAAACTCAGCATAATATATAAAGTGCAAACAACCTTCACGAGATGCAAAATAACAAGCCTTTTCCTTGGGAGTGCCAAGATAGCCAGGTGTTCTAGAAAAAGCTATGAGTTTTGTCTGAATTCTGAACATTTTTTTTTAACTCACATACTTTGCTACTCATGGCAAACAATAAATCAGTTCCTTGTGGAATGCACCTAATAAAAACACATACCGATGTTCAAAATCATGCTTGGGAGGCAAAGATATCGTCAGGAAGGCAGTCTGCATAAAAAGGCAGAATGCACAGGTAAAAAGAGAGCAGGAGAAAATTTTCTGCAGCAGCACTTGTCAGATAAAGACAATTTTAACTGGTACAGTTTCATTACTTCATGTAAAAACCCACAGATCCATATAGCCTCAACAATTCTGGCATGCTAGCAAGCATTTCAAACCCAACAATGTATGGCACATCTTTCTGATGAGGTGTAATAGAGGTAAATACACAGGATCTCTCAAGAATTTTCAGATTTCCATAAACATTAGAATGTCTCACTCCCTTATGGCAGTATACCCAGTCAGAATTAAATTTTGTACAAAGGGAGTATCTAACAAAACATATCAAAACTTATTTAAGGAGATATGTTCATTTTTTGAGATTCCATTCTTCCGCTTGGAAAGGACCTGACAAAAATGGCCTTGAAGGGCTCCGTGATTTCCCTTTTATCTTTCCCGGATAGCTGATAAACCAGAGTTCAGCATTTTTTTATTTAACATAGCATTCAGTCTGGTTTGTTTGTCCAGCCATAAGCACCAAAAGAACTATGGTTTTGCCAATGGCTCTGGAATTTTATAAAAATGTGAAGAAACAAAACGTCTTTTAAAAACATGTTACAAAAGGAAATGCAAATTCCTTTCCCATCTGCCAAGCCTTGTTTGATCCTGTCACACCCAAAAGAAGGATACACCCTCAGGAACATACTGTATACCACACATTGACATCAGCATGGGTGTGTGTGAAAAAAACAAAGCCTCCAGAGAAATTCTTAAGTGTAGATTAAGCAACTTACAAAGTAAAAAAGCCATTACCATTGCTTCGATTACAGTACATCGTTTGCAGACATTTATTTTAAAAGTACAGAGAATAAAGATATTTGTTGTGATAATTTATTTGTGTAGAGGAAGTAATACATATAAAGACAGCAGTTAATTGTCTATAATTCAGTACATTTGTACTATATGTGTCAAATGTACGTGTACAATATTATAAAAATGTTTTGTGAAACAGCTAGAAAAACAATTTAATTAAATAAATAAGAAATACATACAATACCTAGATTTAATCATCTGTTCTTTTTCTTCTAAGAAAGATGTTTTTATGCAAAAAAACATGTACAAGGCTTGTGATAGAAATGAATTTGAAAAACTCCAGCCTGTTTCCTGAGTACAGAAAAGTTAATAATAATAATAATAATAATAATAATATTAATTATAATAATAATTGCTTTCACTTATATAGAGCTTTCTGGACACTCCACTCAAAGCGCTTTACAGGTAATGGGGTCTCCCCTCCACCACCACCAATGTGCAGCATCCACCTGGATGATGCAACGGCAGCCATAGTGCGCCAGAATGCTCACCACACATCAGCTATCAGTGGGGAGGAGAGCAGAGTAATGAAGCCAGTTGATAGATGGGGATTATTAGGAGGCCACAATTGGTAAGGGCCAATGGGAAGTTAATACAATGTATTTCTTCACGATGAGCTCCTTCCTATGAAATTTTCATGGCATCTTCATTGTTCGGTAAAAGTGAATCTCAGTGAATGAAGGGCACCAAAAACAATTCATTTTTCTAAGTAGCCCATCCTAATTCTAATTATTTATAATCACACATACGTTGTGTTATAGCTTCACTATGGCAGTCGCTACATTGATGCTTTCGAAAACTATCGATGTCATATGACAAATACTTTCAATATATATGTAGATTCTAGCTTAGCTTAAACTTTTTTAAGCCCCATTCTTTTGCATCTTTATTTTTCTTCTCCTCATTACAAATAACCTATAGCACGTGCATGCTGTACAGTTCCCAAATCAATCGATTTTTGCTGAAATTTAGACAATGGCCCTAGATTTTACTAAGCTTTCATTTAAACCAGCTAGGAACCTCCAAGATCTAAAATGACTGCTCTTTATGACCAAAAACCACTATCACTCAGGTAAACAATTACTTTTTCCCAAAAATAAACCAACAACCAAGTCAAGTCCAATGAACTGTAGTTCTTAAACTGTGTGGGACTTGTCACGGTGCTGACTTATAACAGCAAATATAAGTCTGATACCGTATAATAATAATACAGTCGAACAGCAATATAGTCTGGATTCATGATAAAAGAGAGGGACAGTAAGTGTTTGAGGATTTTCATTCAAAAGAGATATTTCAGTTGGAAAGTGCTACTGTACTTATACTTTACCTCAGCACCATAATCAACTACATGTGAAAAGCTGAGTTAAACATCAATTGTCACATTTCTACAGCTCTGGATCTTCGGATCTGTGGATCTAGTTAATATTTTTATTAATACAAAAAAAAATGTTTCCTAGGAGATGCCTTTATCTAGGACTAGTTACTTACATTATAAAAATACAGCACAGCGCACATCACTTGTCTCCTCACGCTGACTTCGGTCAGATCTATCAGTGACTGGAACCTGCAGGTTTATTTGTTAGTCATAAACAATCAGCAGAAATCAGGAGAGTACACCAGCTCCTCCTAATTAAACACATGCTCGTTTGAATTAAGTCAGTAAGGGCCTGGCTGGAAAGAAAATCAGACAACATTTCTTCTGAAAGACCAGGGCTGGAGCTGCAGAACCCTGGTCAGTGGGTACAATGGAATTCATTGTTGAATGAAACATTCCATCACTCATTTGCCACTACCGAGGAAGTTCTCTTGACCATGGACGATGGTGATTTCATCTCTCAGCTGCCAACATGTTATCTATCCTTGCATTGCTTCCAAGCAAACACTCATTGGCCAGCTATTGTCATGCTCCTGACACACAGACCCTTCCTGGGATTTCTCACACTGTACAATGACAGTTGCAAAAGAATTGTGCAGTGGGATCAGGAGGACCTGACAGTCCTGAGCCTGAATACTGACCCTCTCCCTGCCAGGACATGGTTTCCTGGTTTCTCTAAGTAGACCACCCTAATTTATCTCCCAGACAGGCCACCTTCAATCATACTGATAGCAACTAGCTGAGTTTTATAACTCTTGCTATTACAATCACAATGTTTGGTGTTCTGACATGAGTTAAAATGAGGTCTTTGTGAATGGAGGCTTATACAGATTCTTAGTAGATTCAGAACACTTAATCAGCTTAATCAGAACACATGAATACAGAATGTGTACATGTGGGTATGTTACTGTAGACCTGTCTCAGATTGTTTCTATCTGCATTTTTGCACCAAGACACCAGACCACATTCCTTGTACATGTAACGCGCTTGGCAAATAAAGAGGTTCTGATTCTGATCAGAATCCACTGAGATGTCAATTTACAAGATGACTGATGCGACTTCACTGCTCAATGATACAGAAAACATAATGTGCAGTAGAACAACCGTAACATATTGATTTACCACAGAAGCTATGTATCCAATTTACAGATTAAAATTAGAAGCTATCCGTTACTGTAGCAAGAAAAGTTTATCTATTGCTAATTTGCACATTTCCTGTAATGGATTCTACAACACGTAACCTTCTGAAAAGTCTTTTTTTTCCAATGACCCCCATTAACTAATGTCAAGTGTAATCTTGTTGGTGCTCTGCCCACAATTTCCTCAGAAGCACTTTGATTATGATTCCCTCAACTCACTGTTAGAAATTCTTTTAATCATTTATTTAAGGATGTACAGTACTTGGCATTCCTGCGATAATGGATGGTGCTCCAAACGATCTTTAAAACTGAAAACATACACTTGTTTTCACCTATGAAAACACACACAGAGAAAAAAGCCACACAGTGTGTATTGCTGGGGGCCTCTAATCATTTTTAATGAAATTCAGATAAACCTTGAAACTCTTCCCTTAGTTTTATAATGGCCTTTCTTGTTTTCTCATTTCAATTTGTTTTTCTAATTTCAAAATTCGGATTTCTGATCAAATGTTTGTATTAAATAATTCATCATTTAATTAGCCAGTATAATAAAATGTACATACTTATATGTATCGAGGTGCTTGCCATTTTAAAAGTGTTATTACTTCTGAGCTCCCTGTGTAAAAGACATGTGTCAGTGTTACACTGTAAACAAAGCTAGTCATGCATCAGCAGTGAGCTAACCAAGCCCTTATTTATGCTTGCTCACTGTGTCTGGCACAAGAGAGCAAAGTCCAGGTTCATTTGGAGAAGGTGGAACTATGAAAGTTTATAGTCAGTCTGTTACTGATCAATCAAAGATAAAGGCTGAATGTCTTGAGAAAAGTGCTTTTTCAACAGGCTGACAGGAAATTTCAAAGCTCAGTAGTCTCTTCTGGGTTTTTTTTAGATTTCAGGCTTCCTTCACCTCTCTGTGCCTTGGGATTCACCCCTAATCTTTCACCCATTATTGGATCTATTCAATAATACCTCCATAAAATCGGGGTTAATTCTAGTGCTGAAAGGTGTGTGGACTAAGATATGTTCAGATTCTGTTCCTTGCAGTGCTGTAATCTGGGGAGATGAGGGCAAATAACAATAATTTCTGAGAATATCAAGGCCCTCTTTTATGGAATGGAGGGTTGGTGAAGTGGAACATTACACCAGACTGGGAAGGGACCTGGGGCGATATTTTGCATCATCCTAAAATTATCTCCTTGAGCTGACAGTTGCACCGGCGCCCTCCTGTCACTTGCACTCTCAGGACACATACGAAGAGCGCTAAATACCTCCTATCCTTGTGTGACTTTTGCACAATCTATAAATTGTATTGTAAATAGCAATTGTGTAATTTATTGTATCCTCATTTTTTCCCCCTTTTCGTTAATCTAATCCCTATAAATTCCTATCCTTCTACTCTTCTATCCCTCTTAAACTCAGGGCTCTTGGTTTAGATACAACCCCCTGCAACTGGATACTAGACTTCCTCACCAGCAGACCCCAGACTGTCAGGATTGGCAACCTCACCTCCAACATACTCACCCTTAACACCGGTGCCCCTCAAGCCTGTGTGCTCAGCCCACTGCTTTACTCCCTGTTCACCCACGACTGTACTGCTAAGTTCAGCACAAACACCATCATCAAGTATGCTGATGATACCACAGTCGTGGGCCTGATCACTGACAATGATGAGACTGCCTACAGGGAGGAGATAAAACAACTCGCAGACTGGTGCCGAACCAACAACCTATGTCTCAACATCAGCAAAACCAAAGAGCTGATTGTTGACTTCAGAAGACAAGGAAAAGTTCACTCCCCCATCTACATAGAAGGGTGTGCGGTGGAGATGGTGAATAACTTCAAATTCCTAGGTGTTCACATCTCTAAGGACCTTACATGGACACTGAACACCTCCAGTCTCATCAAGAAGGCACAACAGCGGCTGTACTTCCTGAGAAGGCTGAAGAAAATACACCTACATCCGCTGATCCTCACCAACTTCTACAGATGCACGGTGGAGAGCATACTGACCACCTGCATCACAGTCTGGCACGGCAACTGCACCGCATCCAACCGTAAGGCATTACAGTGGGTGGTCAAAACTGCCCAACACATCATCGGCAGTGCCTTACCATCCATCCAGGAAATATACAACACCAGGAGTCTGAAAAAAGCCACCAAAATTATGTCTGACCCCACTCACCCCAGTCATAACTTGTTTATTCTCCTACCATCTGGCAGAAGGTTCCGGTCACTCCAGTCGCACACAACTAGACTCCAAAATAGCTTCTTCCCCAGAGCTGTCAAGTTGGTGATGCCCCCACTCCCTTCCACCTTATTATGATCTCTCCTAACGTCCTCCTGTACCCACAACAACTGTACTCCTACACCACCACACACACATGTAAGCTGAAATTGTACTGTCCCCTCGATAGCCCAGTAAAACTGTAACAGGCATAATAATATTTAATATTTATTAATTAACCATACTATTTTTGCACTGTTCCTGCACTGTTTTTGTCCTGCTATATTTTCTCTGTTTGTGGAATTTTGCACAGTTTTGACTACTTGATTACATGTTATTTATGTAATGTTATTACATGTTACTGTTATTGCTATTGTGTAACTGTCTATTGTCTTATCTTCTGTCCTATTTATATACTGCACCTGAGTGACTAATGAGAAACACTTTTCATTATACTATGCACCTGTGTAAGTTTAATGACAATAAAGTTGAATTGAATTGAATTGAATTGAATTAACGAGCTCGTGGACAAAGCAATTCATTGCCAACAACACCGCTGTATCCTGTACTGTTCGTGCATTGCTAGATAAACCTTGATTGAATGATTGAATGATTGATGGATGTAGCCCACCATCTTTTCCGTTTCAAGTTTGTTCACAGGTCCTCTGCTACTCTACTCAGGAGAGTTCAGGTCAGCTTATGAACAGATCCTACCTGCCAGCTCTGCATGCCAGGAATAATGACCAATTATTTACACTTGTATTCGGAGTCCTCTTAAAATAATTGTTCAGTAGCTCTTTGAAGAATTGTGCAGCATAGAAGATTATTGTGAGGAACTGCTATTTCTTGTGTTAGGTTAAGATATTGACATGATATTTTGCTTGTAGAAGGATCGACCACTGTGCATGTACTGTACATCTGTCACTATGCTAGTGATTTAGGGCATTGCTATTGATAAAGTAGTCCAGATGATGGGATGTTTATGGGTTTCTTGTCTAACAATGTTTTTCCCTTTTTTTCCCTTTGATCCTTGACTGAAAAACTAATGTACACAGTGTATCTGTACACTTCTGGAAGACGTGTATGTGCTTTGCGTTGTTCTGTTAGTGCCTCTGTGTTTCTGTGTTAGTGCTTCTGTGTTTCCTCTCCCTGGGGATTGGAGTATAAATACAAATAACAAAATGACTCAAAAAAACAAATAAAAATGAACCCAACATGAATGTTACGTGGCCGTCTATCTTACTGGCGTAAGCTTAGACCGAAAACTTTGCGCACGGAGCCTGGTAATAGCTCAGAGACAAAATTCCCTTTTGCTGCCAGTCCATACAGTATTTCTGTTCTGTGTTTTGAATAAAGATAACAGGATGTTCACTTGGAGACTCAAAGCTCTGGCTGGGTTCTGGAACTACAAGTGTGCCACAATCCTCTATGAGTCGAGTTCCTCTGCAAACAGAAGTATGTGAATGATGAATAATCCAGGAATGATTCAGCTCCCCTCTCCACACACTCAGACATCCGGCAATTGTGTGCTGTTACACAGGCTACTGAATCAGACTTTACCACCTCAGTACCACTTAATTACAATACATACAGGAGTGCCAGAGGGAGCTTTAATTGGTAGTTACCACACCCTCATATTTCAAAGTTATTGGCCTCCATATCTCTACAACAGTGAGATGTGTGTGTGTGTGTTTGCCTTGCGTTGCTGACTCTGGGTGGATAGGATGTGCAAAAAGTGCAGTTTTGCCATTGACATTTCCACCCTTTGTGTGCTGCTGAAGCACTGCCAAAACCAGATTTTTATGTGAGCACAGGCAGCCTTTGAAGTTTTCCTTTTTCCTTTCTGGAAAAAAAAAACATTATTCTTTTGGGAAAAAAATAGTGTTTTACAACCACAGATGTAAGCAAAAACTTGTTTACTTATATTACTGAACTGTTTGACACCTTTATCTAAAGCAGTTGTGCAAATTTACATTTGCGTCCATTTATACACTGGAGTATTTTAATGGAGTAACTTCTGGGTGGTACATGGGGACCTCCAGCAGCAGTGTCTTAGAACACACAACCTGGATGCATGAATTTGAAGTTCATTTCTGAAGTATTTTGATATGTTTTGCCTTAATACTTTGTGTATTTCTTGCCTGTGATATATATTATAGGCCTGCTAAGACCTGTCCCACCCTGTCCTTGGGTGATTGAGATTGACACTTTAGTCTGATTGTTTCTCCTGTCTAGATGTGTCATGGGCTTCACTGAGGCCCAACCGGTCCTTCTTGCGAGAATCAGTCACCTCAGCCTTTAGTCCTGTGGTGACTGTGACAAACACGGAATGTGTCTAGACTTTTACATCTCATACACAGAGCTTCTCTGCTCCAGTGACTCCCTGTTCATTATTTTCAAGAAAGACACGGTGATCAGTGCTTTCTAAGTAAATGCCTAGTTAATTGGACACAATCGTGTCACGATTATAGTCCCCCCTCCTTAAGGGTGCTCCAGCCCTTTCACTTAAGACTTTATTCTGTGCACCTGATTCCTATTCCCAGCCCACCTTAAAAGCCAGGCGCTGACGCTCATCCGGGCTCTGCATCTGGTTTCAGTGCCGTGCGAGTCCGGGACCTGGAAGCGCCTGGTCCCGTTAAGGTTTTAATCTCCGTTCCCGTTCCCTGTCCGCCAGTTCCGACCCGGTTTCTGGTTTTAATTCCTAGTTTTGATGGATCTCCTGGTTTTGGACTTGCCCTTGTGTTTTGGATACCCTCTAAGGATTATTCTTTTGGATTGTTTGCCTCGGCCACACCTCCCCCATGCACCAGCGCACCTTGGACACTCCCCCCTGTTTTCAGCCCCGTATTCCTGCATGACGTTTCCCTAGTGTTTCCCCACTTTTTCGGATTGTGTCGTCCGCATAGGGTCCGGAAAGAACTGTTCGTTACAAATCGGTCTGGCTCACAAGCTTTTGGGTCTCCCCTCTCTATGGCGCCAACTGGAAAATTCCTGAGCTCCTTTCAGTTCTGGGTCCTCAGGCATGTTATCAAATCTCTGTAACAAAACAAATTAATTGTTGGTATCACAAAATTTTTGCAAATTCCAAATTGAGCAAAAAATTGTGTACTTTGTGAAAGTACTGGTCTTGTCACAGATGAAAGGGAGAGTTCCCACGAAATTGCGATGTGAAGCAGCCCTTCCTGCTCACTTGTCACTGTAATGACTAACGTAATGTGAAGTACGAACTAATAAAGTACAGGTAGTGCTGCAGACATTTCACAACCGAAATGTTCCAACATGATCTGCATGCAGAGTTAACAAGTAGTATTTGTCGGCAAAACTGTCTGGAAGTAATATTTCTATTGGGTTAAAAGAGATTTATTCACAAGCCAGCTTGTTTACAACGTAATAAGGCCACTTCACTTCACTGGAAGTTTTGTGCCTCATTCTAAATTGCAAAATATCGCAATGCACAAACAGTACCTGGAAATTTAGTTGGAGGTTTTACATGTTACTGTGTTAAATTGTGGTTTAAATGCGCTCATCAATGCTGATTTCTCCTAACCCTGATATTTAAAATAGCGTTGCAGCTCCCCTTTCAATGGTGCAACAAGGACATACATCTGAATGGTGGCAAAACCATCCTCTCTTTCCATGTTTTCCAGGTTTTACAACATCAATGTGCTTAATACCACTTGCCCCTTGCCAGGTAGATCCTCAGATTCATGGCTGACCTGCCCCTGCATGGTTACTCCTTTCTCAATGCTGAAAAGCATAGAGTCATCTCCCTTTTCAGACCCCTCTCAGCCACTCACCCATCACTCTGAGAAGAGCTGCCCCTGTCACCCCAACATCAGAAGAAGAGGCAGGCAGAGCCGGAGGTGATGTGGGTGGTACCACAGTATTAATTTTTCAGTATTGTGTCTGTGACAAAACACTTCCCCATTGCTAAGGACTGCATTCCTTTTCGGGGAACCAGGGCTGTGAAGACATCCAAGCATTTTTCTTTTCAGGGACTGAAAAGTGCACTCTGTTACTGCACTTACAGGCACAAATTACAGGCCTGTTTCATATTTTAATTGATTTAATCTATTTACAGATTCAATGCTTCATCTAATACAATGAAATCGACTATTAAGAGTAAAAGAAATAATAAAGGTAAAAATAAGTATATACGTTCAAATACACTTATGAGTGAAGAAGGAAGAGAAGAAAATGAAAAAAACACTGCAAGGGCAGATAAAGGTTGCAAAGAAGAAGAATGTTATTCTGCCCGTCTGGCTGTAAGGATTACAGAATTCTGGGTAAACATACCATTATGATAACATGACACTGAAGACTATAAAATGCTTATACAATTTACTCATATGTGATGTCTTGTCCTTTTGTGAATACAACATAGTACAGTAGGTTATGTTTTTATACCTCTGACTAGAACAACTTTGGTCTTTACGGGATGCAATCCAACAGTTTTCTTGATTCATAAATACTGTAATTTTAAAAAGATAATTTTAGGATCAGATACTTTAACAACCGCTAGACCGAGAATGATTTGTATTTGCTTACCCAAAAGCAATGGCGCCATCTGCTGGTGATATTTATATATTTTCTTATAACAGAATTGTGAAGTGTGAAACGATTACTAGACTAGCATTACTTAATATTAATACTTTAAAATAACCATTCACTCACGATCACATTGACACATAATTATCTGTGTGATCCATGGACATTTCTTTGAGGCATTTTGTTTCCTCCGTCTCGCTCGAGTTTTCACAGAGCGAAGAGATCGGTTCTTAAAGCACAAGATTTCTGATGACAAACAGAAATCGTGCAGTGCATACGCGTTGTCCTCTTAATAGGGACTTAATGTTTTCACGTGGGATTCATTTAAACAAACTGCTGGTGTGATGTATCGCCTGTACAACTTATTATAACTAGCCATTCATAAGACACTGCAGAACCTGAATGAAAGGTTTAAGAATTGCCTTTACAAGAAAAGCAAATAAATGCCTTCTGTTTCCGCTAGAGGGCAGTCTTTGGACAATAGTCCGTATCCATCCATCCTAGTTCCCAAACCAGGTCATGGGACACCTCCTTTTCAATCCGTCTCAATTTCATTAAACCTTTAATTATCCTAAGGACAGAATAAAATTGTTTTGTCTAACTGATCTGCGTTGCTGAACATGTTACAAGAAGACGTTTAACTATCATGTTTTGTAAGTAACCTAACAACTCCCAAGTTTTGATCAAAAGAAGAGGTGAGGCTAACAAAAGCCAAGCAGCTCATTAGCTCAATTAAGGATTCAAGCGGGTGAAGAGCTCAGCTGGAGTGGGTGGCAATGTGGCTCAGTGGTTAGCATTTCTGCCTCACAGCACAATTCAATTCTGGACCTGGGGTGCTATCTGTGTGGAGTTTGAATGTTCTCCCCACATAAGATAAGATCACTTTATTGGCCATATGCAATTTCTTGCATTATATTATTATTATTAATTGGTCTTTTCGCATACTCCAGCTTGCTCTCCATGAGACACACAGACAAGGAGTGAAGCTGGGGGTCAGAGCTCAGGGTCAGCCATTTATACGGCACCCCTGGAGCAGTTGGGGTTAAGGGCCTTGCTCAGGGGCCCAACAGAGTAGGATTCCTCTGCCGGCCACGGGATTTGAACCGGCAATTTTCCAGCCACAGATCCTTAGCCACAGTGCCGCCATTGTGTTGGTGTGGGTTTCCTCCAGTTGCTTCTGTCTAAAAACATGCCGGTATTTAAAAACATGTGGGTTAATTGACTTCTGGGAAAACTGCCACTGATGTAAGAGTATCTGTGTCTCTGTGTCTGCTCTGCGATGGACTGACATCCCATCCAGGGTGTATCCTGCCTTGTGCCTGTTGCTTGCTGGGATAGGCTCTGGCTCCGCCGCTATCCTGAATTGGGTGAAGTGGCTAGAAAATGGATAGATGGAGCTCAGGTGTAGCAAAAAGCTGCAGGTTTGTGGGATCCCAGTGCTGGGGACCCCTGTACTACATGAAAGCCACTCTTTCCTTTTGAAGGTCAAGGCAGCCTGAAGCCCAGCCAGGGTGCACGTGTGCACTGGGGCTTCAAGTACAGGATCGCACTTCGCTGGATGGCACCCCTGTGAGAGAGAGACAATGTATCCTAGCAAATTAAACCTATATAGTAATATATAGTATATAGTGAGTCTCCTGGAGACCAGAGGAAACTGTGAACCTGATAAAAAGCCACACAAACGTGGGAAGAACATGCAAACTCCCTAGGAGAGGCAAGAGCTGAACCCAAGAGCTCTGAGGCAGCAGCACATCAGGAGGAATACCAGAACCACGATCACTGTCAACACAGCAATGATGTCTGTGTTATATATACAGCGGCTATCGAAAGTATTCAAATCCCTAGGAATTCTTCCCATTTTATGGTGTTACCATATGGAATGGAATGATCGGCACTGATTGACACAAAACATTCTATAACGTCAAAGGGACAACAAACTTCTGCAGATTCTCTTACATTGATTATAAAAATAAAACACAACAGGCTGCATAAGTATTCAGTATTCACCTTCCTTCCGTCAATATTTGGTAGAGGCACCTTTGACAGAATTTACAGCCATTAGTCTCTAATGGTCTCTCGCAGCTTTGCACATCTGGACACTGACATTCTTGCCCATTCTTCTTTACAGAATCGCCCAAGCTCCCCCAAGTAGGATGGGTACAGCCGGCGAACAGCAATTTTATACTTCGGTCATAAATTGTAAATTGGATTGAGGTCTGGGCTTTGACAGGGCCACCCCAGAACATTGACTTTATCTAAAACCGTTTTATAGCCACTACACATGTGCTCAGTGACAAGTGTTAAGTGACCACCAGCTCTCTCCCTAGGCTTATAAATTACCTGCACCCCCCCAATGACCAATGACCAATGTGTACTGCCTTTGAACCCTGGAACTTCAGTATTAATTTGATGTGGGAAACAACTGATGACTGAAAGTAGAGTGTAAAGAGAGAGTCAAGTCCATTCAGAATAGTAAGAAAATTAAAAAAATGGGTTAGAGTACAGTCAAGAGTTTGGAAGATTGAGTTAAATAAACACCATACTAGACACACTGCAATGAGAACAGTTGATCAGAATGCATAAGGAAGCAAAGCAGTCACCCACAATCTCCTTTGAGGTCCATCCATTATCAGAAAGCATCTTATTTCTGATAAGGGCTTCAGCAACACAGGGGATAGGCAGGAAGTCACAAGGACTACAACCAGCACAATTTCCAGACATCGATTCGCCTAACTAGCATTGCTTTGGAAGATTGGAGGAACCCAGAGCAACACCAGGAGAACAAGCAAACTCCACACAGACGCTACTCTGCTCCAGGATGAACCAGTCACCCAAGAACTACAAGCCAACACATCGGCTACCACACAACTCTCACTGTCCTGTAACGTGGGAGGAACGAAAAGACAGAAAATGAGTGACCTATTTTGGGGAGAATATTAGGAGTAGACATAGTGGGTAGTCTACACAAGGCAGAAGGAGAAATAGTGTTATTGTCACAAAGCAAATCGAAGAAGCCTATGCAGGTCTTCAACGGAAACAATTGGGCTAGGCAGAGTCGGTGTCGGTGAGGCAGGCTGAGAGTCGGTTTTTCAGGAAGGCAAGAAGGTATCCCTAGAAGGGTTTCAAAAAGGGTGGAAGAGCTGGGAGAACAGCAGGCTGTTTAATTCCAGGCGATGAATTGTGGTTTGAGAAAGGTATTAATAAGAGGTGCGGTGAAAGACAGGAGGCATGATTGGATGATTATTTAGTGCGCTGTCGTTTCCGAGAATTGGATCGGGCTGGTGTCTGATTACCTGGGAATTAACTGGGTCATGGGAATGTGCCGGCGTTTAGGAAGGTTAAGGGACAGATTATGGATCGTGACAGTTATATATATGCATGTTTGAAACCAAAATGTAAAACTGGAAGTACAGAATCTAGTGCAACACAATGGGAGGAGAAAAACATACATTTCGAGGACAGGTATCTACCCAGAAGTATGAACTGAAGTACAAATGATGCTCTTATTTTATTTTTGTGATTTCTCTTAACACAAACTTGGCAGTTCACAACAGATTGATGGTGATAACCAATCAAGTGCTGGAAATTTAAGAACTGATACTCAATTCAACCGTTTCTAATTGGGATTCAAACCTAAAGTAACCTAATACATATTTATAAAAAGTATTGAATTGGTCCATCATGGAATCCAACGTGTAATGGTCAGTTACTATTAATCTGTGTAAATTATACTGGAAAACTATTTTTTTTCTGGAAATTCTCCAAAGAGCTTGAGGACAAAGGGAAAAATCCCTAAATGTTTCATCATTTCTGATTACTAATGTCACCTTATAGAAATCTGAGAGTTATCTTTATAGACACGTAGCCCTTTCATCTTTTGCTTAAGTCTTTATGGCAGAATTTTCCCTTGCTCTTAAATTATAAACCACTTCATGAAACACACAGACAAAAAAAAAAGACTTTCAAAAAATCTTTGAAGTACCTTACCCATTAGTCATCTTGTGATCTTGGGGATGTGAGTGGTTCTGCATAGAGAGGCATGTTTTTATGCACTACATTTATCTTTCTAAAATAAAATTAATTTTTCCTTCCAAATGAATATATCCTGCAGTTCATTTCACTAGCCCCATTGAAGGCTGAATTTTATTTTTCTGCTTTGTCTTTTTGTTTAGGAGTTGATCGATTAAGTTAGCCTTTACTGCAAAACGGAAACAATGCATAGTACTTAGTTCTTTATTATTATCCGGTTATACCTACACGATTTGGGATAGCCAATTGTATCTAGATCGCTTGTATATTGATCAATTGTATCGGACTGTGACTGAACGTGGCGGAAGCAGAGAGAAAAACGAGGAATTTCGGCAGAAACCATTGACCCGCCCAACTTCAATCTATTAGTCTTTTTTTATCAACTCTGATTGGAGGACGGCTGCGTCCCTTACCGAAAAGGTTCCCATGTCTGCAAACGCCGTGGAAACAGCAGGGGTCGCTGTGTCGCTAAAAACTGAGAGCCCTCTGACCGAATAATTTCAACCTATCTTCGCCAGCACCCAGTTCAATTCAATACTTTCTTGCCATGTCAACAAAGGTGATTGAAATTTGCTCAAGTGCGGCCCAGAAAAAAAAACCCATCAAAAACAACAAACCATGTATTGCACATTTACACAAAAACAAAAAAAAAAAAACATATTACACTTACAAAAGAAAACAGTACATATTATTCAATCAATGAAAAATCCAAGATCTGCCTACTGAGGTGCAGATAGGCACTATTTCGGAATCGATCAGGGCTACATATGAAGATTTGAAACCGAAGGTTGCAATTTAAAATAGAAATAGAAAACTGTCTGAATGGGAAGGATCTGTGAACACCTTCTTAGCTTTCAGTTTGATGCAGCCGGCGTATATAGAAGCAACAGAGGGGAGATCGCGTCCGATGATCTTGGAGGCTCTGCGTTTGGCTCTTCCCAGCTGTTTCCGCTCTAGGGCAGTTGTATCGCCGCACTACACTGTTATCGAGAAGCTGACCACGCTCTCCTTCACAGTTCGACAGGAAAGAGTCATTGTTTTCTTCATGACGACGCTGGTGTTTGTTAGCTGCCCACTTCAGTGAGGTGACAGTGCCAAGAAACTTGAAGGAGTCCACTCTCACTCTACACGAGCTGCGTGGAATCCGGCTCAAATTTAGTGGCATGAGGCAAACACTCAACGTGTCTTGGTCACTGATTCAGCTATGCGGAAAGACCGGACATTATTACACCCACATGCTCAGAGGCTGCCTGACAAGCGCAGAGCCTTCTCAGTCCAAACGTGGACAATTTGGGACTCACCTAAAGATGAAGCGTACGTGCGTGAGTGTCTATTTGTATTCGTGTACACTGTGTGCGCCCTGTCAGTATCACTTATTAGAGATGAGACTTTGAACAGGATCTAGTATCAAATTAGGGCTTTTGTCTACTTGGAAGGTAAACGCTGTTTACAATTGTACAAGTATTCACTGGAAAGCACACCATTCCATTAGGTGTCTGCTTCTCCCACACCAAGACTTTTACCTTCAGGCTAGAGCTAAGGCTGCACCATATCAAAGCTGGATTAATGAGTGGTTTGCACGTCTTTCTAGATCTCACTGTTTAAGTCTACCCTTGTGATGCCTGTTTCCTTTGGGACTCACCCTGTGCCAAGAATGCTCCTGCTGAAGTATAATGTGGGGTGTCACTTGGGCAATCCCAAAGCTGTTACCTGGGGGGTGCCAAGATAACAACATTTCTAACAGCAGATAGAAAGAAGTAAAAGCCACTGAATGATGCAGAGGTTTGAAAGTCTTTCTTTGGATTTTTGACTGTGGATTTGTAGACAGGGTGGCATGGCAGCTCAGTGGCTAGCATTGCTGCCTTAAACATGCTCGGGTCCTTGGGTTCAGTTCCAGGCCTGGGGTCCTATCTGTGTGGAGCTTGCATGTTCTTCCTGTGTCCGTGTGCTCCAGTTTCCTCCCACAGGCCAAAAACCCACTGGTCGGTTAATTGACTTCTGGGAAAAGTGGCCCTGGTGTGAGTGTGTGTGTTTGTGTGTGTGCCCTGTGATGGACTGGTGTCCTGTCCAGGGTGTACTCTGCCTTGGGCCCGCAGTTTGTTGGGATGGGCTCCAGCTCCTCTTCGATCCGGATTCGGGAAGAGGTGGTTAGAAAATGAATGGATGGATATTTGCAGACATTGATGACTAGCTGTGATGATGTGTCTCTCGTTTCACATTTAAAGTTGTACAAAAACATAAAGAGTGGGGACAAGGAATTAATGAATGATTCTGCTATAAACATTATGCCTTTAAGGCTATGTGTAATGCTTGTTGTTCAACTGGATGTTGTCCCATGTTATCTAATATTTTAAAGGTATTCAGCTACTTTGTAGAGATACTGAAAGTATGACACTGAAAGTACTGTTTCAAAGTATATTTCTTGAACACTGAGACATCTATGATGTGTCAGATGTTTTGCTTTGCCTTACAGCCTTACTCTAAACATCTGCTATGTGATCTGTCTGGTTTGGGATCGTTAAAGTATTTTCGTCCTCTAAACTTCATTTCACTATGGTCACCATGGTCACTATGTTGTGCATGTAGTGTATATCTCCCTTACTACTGGGTTCACACTGAATCACACTGAATTGGCTGTTCTAATATTTCTCTGTAAATTCCTGCATTGGTAATGTTGTCTTCAAAGCACACTTGTCCATCATGCAGCGTAGCTATGCAAACTCGAGACAACTCCACTTCCAGAATTAACTGGGCCGGGGCGGTGGCTCTGTGGCTAAGGATCTGCGGCTGTGGCTGGAAGGTTGCAGGTTCGTATCCCGCAGCCAGCAGAGGAATCCTACTCCGTTGGGCCCCTGAGCAAGGCCCTTAACCCCAACTGCTCCAGGGGTGCTGTAGAAATGGCTGACCCTGCGCTCTGACCCCAAGCTTCTCACCCTGTCTGTGCATCTCATGGAGAGCAAGCTGGGGTATGTGAAAAGACAAATTCCTAATACAAGAAATTGTACATGGCCAATAAAGTGATCTTCTCTTAATTGGTTACGTAGCTTTTCCAGACTGTTCTTTGGGATAAACAAGGCTAGTGAGCAGATACACCACTTTGAAATGTGATCTTTTCAGATCTCAGAAGCTAAGCTACAGTATATAGGCCTAAAAGAAATCAGATTGTTGGTGGATCGGTACGTGTCACTATAGAGATTTGAAACAGAATGATTCCATTTGTGTCACTGTGCTGGGGAGACATTGTTAGAACAAGATATTAAACTCAGATACCTGCATACTTGTGGTCATTTAAGGTCTGATCTCATTATTTAAAAGACTGAAGAAGCCACTTTTAAGCAGAGTAATGGTACATAGAAAATCATTTTTAAATAAATAAAATTCACTAACGGCTGAGCTAGTAGGTTCCTGTATCGTAATATGTATCTGCTGTGAGAGGTTCATATCTAGATATTTATATAAACCCTGTTTATAACATATGCACAACCCCCACACACATAAATGCTCTAAAATTCCCTAGACTTTACAACCATATCTATATATAACTAGGCAGAAATTTCAAGAGAAATATTTTCCATGAGTTACTTGTTTTGGATTACACTGCTGTTGAAACAAGTATTTGGTGGGACAAAGTAGGGTAGCTTCAGGTAGGTATTCACAGACAGTAAGCACTGGCATAATTCTGCGGTTTTTAATTGCTATTTTGCTCACCTGTGGGTTGGAGAAGGCTGGCGCCTATTGTGATTACGGTCTGTCTACCGACAACTGCGAACACAATAGCTACCATCAGATGGCGCAGTAAGGCAAAACTATTCCTGTCCAAAGTCCCCCCACACAACTGCTGCAACTCGCACACGGGCAAGCAAACTAGTGGACTTTAATGCCATTGACAATAGGTTTCAACATTAAATGAGTAAAATCTATCGCCCTAGTAAGAATTAGAAGAGCATTGTAAACTACTTGTAGATGTAGCTAACAATACTGGGATTTTTTAAGCTAATGATAAATGTGTTAATGAAAAGATAAAAAAAACGGTAAGAACATTTACCAAAGTAAACTGTTCTCTTTTTCAATTAAATTTATAGACAGTTAGCAACGTAACAGACCCGAATTATTCCATTAAAACTTTTTGTTCCTCAAATCTACCGACACTTTTTATTTTTAAGTGAGATGTATAGCGCGCCATTTAGTACTGCGGTGTTGTCCTACCGAATGCAGACAAAAAACAAACAGCATTTAATAGATTTACTCACTCTAATTCTAAAAGCCCCAAGAATGTACTGGTTCGTGAATTCTAAATACTTTTTTTTTCTTGCTTGAGAACGATGACAAAGAAGAAGCACCTTTTTAAAAAAAAAACTTGGAGGTCGAGTTGCTGTGCATAACGCATATATAAACCTGTCACTGTATCAAAATAAAATAAATATAATATAGATGAAATCGAAGAAACATTGTGGCGACGTTGCTCTGTACACTACCTAACCTGCGATACGTGTTCCCCTGAACAGTTGTTACTCATTGGCTGCGGAGTGCGGGCTGGCTCGGCCTCTCACGTGACACTGGATAAATGCCCGCCCGCCAGCATCGTTGGCATCAGACAATCAGAGGTCCTGGTTAGAGTCACTGCTCAGTTCGTCTCGTAAACTAGCATGGGGATGTTGTCAAAACCACCGGCCGACCTTTATTAATTTCCATTTTGTTCTGCTTTTCTTAGATCATTGCAGTCCCTCCCTTGTTTCAACTATTCATTGCGTATTGAAGCAGGTATACCTATTTTTTTTCTGGCTTCTGTAATACGATGACTGGAGTTTTTGACAGTCTAGCTGCAGATATGCATTCGAACCAGATTACCTCGAACAGTTACCACAGCATGCACAAATCCCAGGAGTCTCCAACCTTACCTGTATCGACGGCTACGGACAGCAGCTACTACAACAACCAGCAGTCTGGACACTGTGCAGGGTCTCCCTATGGACAGTACCAGTACCACGCAAATAGCATGAGCAATGTCCCGTACAACACCAAATCTTACGAAATTGGGTTCAGCAGCTCTTACAGTTCGTACGGTCCATATGGTTCCAGTTCGTCGCCAACCCATACGGATGCAGGTAAATAAAAATAACTTCGTCGGCTATCGCTTGCAGTTCCATACGTTTGCGTTAGACCGCAATCATAATAGAAATAAGAACTGTCGGGTAAATTGCTTATTAACGTACCATTAATATTTAGTTTTGCTGTGTGTTTTTGTTCTGCTTTGTAACAATGTAACAATTTTCAACAACAGAACGCGGTTTAATGGAGATCAGTTTGTTGCCCGTCTACAACAGTGCGGTCTCGAATAATGTACATGTCCGACATCATAATGAATCGTTTAAGCATCTCAACTGTGCGCTCGTATTAACGTGTTCTCTTCTTTTTATTTAGAGAAGGAAGAATGTGAACCAGAAATTAGAATGGTGAACGGGAAGCCAAAGAAAGTCAGGAAACCTCGAACGATTTACTCGAGTTTCCAACTGGCAGCTCTTCAGAGACGTTTCCAAAAGACACAGTACTTGGCTTTACCTGAAAGAGCCGAGCTCGCGGCTTCTTTAGGCCTTACACAAACTCAGGTAAGGGCCACAGAGGGAAAAAAATGCTTGAGCTAATGGATCTTGACTGAGTGACTTATGACTGCTGAACAGTTTAGTGTTTACGATGCTGTATTATGTTTCTGACCCCATCTTGGAGATACAGTCAGCAGTGCCAGGTCTCAATTAAATGGCCTCATTTAAAGTTTGTGACACCATCAAGTTAATGTGCAGTGCATTAAATAATTGGAGCTAGGACTACTTTTTTTTTAAAGTACCGTATTGTACTCCTTCGAAGATTAAGCATGTTGGGTAGTATGTATTTTTTTAAACACCGTAGTGCAAATCGTGAACGCAGGAAGGCCAGTGAGATCCCAGGTCATAACGAGCGGTGTGCTGTTTTCCTTGACAGGTGAAAATCTGGTTTCAGAACCGACGTTCCAAGTTCAAAAAGTTGTGGAAAAGTGGCGAGATCCCTCCGGAGCAGCATGCGGCGTCCAGCGAGTCTCCCCCCTCCAGTTCTCCGCCGGCCTCCGTTACCTGGGACTTCCCTCAGAATCAAAGAATGAACACTGTCAACTCCGGCTTGTCTCAAGGCAACAGCCCCCCAAACACAACCGCCCCTTCTTTCTTAGCAAACTATTCTTGGTACCCATCCTCGAACTCTGCATCGCATCTACAGCCCAACTCTTTATTACAGCACCATCACGGCTCTGCGGTGAGCGCCGGAGCCATATATTAACGACTTAATAACACTGACATCGAGAACACCTGAAAGGAAAAGGAATTTTACATTGGACTCTGGTTACTTTTACAAGCTTGCATCAACGCAGCATATGCGTATTTTGAGGAAACAAAACATACGGTAGCCTACAAGCGCGCCCAGCTCTCTGGCGAACGTTACGCAGACAACTTCCAGCCCCGGGTCAAGATTCATCCTGCCAAAATATTTTTAGAAACCTGTCTTCAGGTCACATGTAAAGCCTTCTGGACGGTTGAGCAGAATATTTTTTTTTTTAAAAAAAGAAAAGTGTGAAAGACCACTAAAATCCAAAGCAACGAAAAATTGTTTTGAGTATTCTTTGACTACGTATACCGAATGGACTTGTTTCGGTGAAACTTTTTAGATATTCTCGGAAAAAAAATCTAAGTTATTGTTTTTTTTAAAAGCAGGAATAACAGTTAATAAGACATGTAGCACATTTTAAAAACTTTGTATGAATTGGTGCCTTTTGAAAATGACCTCAATTTTGATGTTAAAACATAAATGTACTTTTGTAGCTGGTTGTGTATATATATGTATATGTTATTCAATGTATACATATATGTATGTTATTCGAGGTTCCACCCCGTATAACGGCTTAAAGGTTTTAATTTGTAAATATAGTTCAGTGGCGTTTGTATAAAATAACGCATTTATGGATTTTCGTAAAACCAAATGCCTTTGTTTGACAAAATATCGCCCATGATGGTATTTCGTATTTTGTGTTAATTTAATCTTTTAAGCTACTGATTTCCCCCCAATACATACATGTATACCAAGTTTGAAAAATGTATTTTCTTTATTTATTATGAAAATTGCATATTTGCAGTGTTGCCTTTATAAATGAAGAAATTATTTAAATAAAAATGTTTTCAGTGTAACAGCTTGTTTCAATCGAAACAACCGTTCCAAAATTATTTCAGTGTTAGGAGA